>NW_019154103.1:34111828-34347567 GCF_002288905.1 Enhydra lutris kenyoni
ACTCTTAATCTTACAAAACAAACTGAGGGTTAATGGGGGGAGGGGGGTTGGGGGGGTGGGATTATGGACATTGGGGAGGGTATGTGCTATGATGAGTGCTGTGAAGTGTGTAAACCTGGCGATTCACAGACCTGTACCTCTGGGGATAAAAATATATTATATGTTTATAAAAAATTAAAAAAAAATAAAATACTCATTTTTTACTTTATACACACACACAAAAAAAAATAAAAATAAAAGAAAGAAAGAAACAAAGAAAGAAAGAAAGAAAGAAAGAAAGAAAGAAATCTTATCTCTTAATATTTGATTTCTTTAATTAAGGATATATTACTTAATTTTAATTTTCTCTTAGGGGATGGTGGTAATTTTTTAAAAGGTTGAGAGACACTATCTCAGAAAAAGGGCTGAATCCGGGAATGGAGAAGAAATACATAAAATAAATCTGGAATATTTTGTCATGCCAGAGGGAAGGAAGCTATCAATGATTATTAGGTTTATGTCAGAAGCACTTAATAATCAACCTAAAGAGGCTCCTAGCTGCCAAAGATGGACAATCTGAGCTTCAATAAAGATAATAATAGCGGGGCGCCTGGGTGGCTCAGTGGGTTAAAGCCTCTGCCTTCGGCTCAGGTCATGATCTCAGGGTCCTGGGATCGAGCCCCGCATCGGGATCTCTGCTCGGCAGGGAGCCTGCTTCCTCCTCTCTCTCTCTGCCTGCCTCTCTGCCTCCTTGTGATCTCTCTCTCTCTGTCAAATAAATAAATAAAATCTTTAAAAAAAAAAAAAAAGATAATAATAGCAACACACTGAAATCTGCCGAATATATTTAAATCCATAAGTTCATAATGTACTAAAAAGTAGTCATTAGTCACCTTCAGAGATTATTAGGGAACTAGTTCATTATTTCTTATCCTACCTTTTTATTATGCACTATGCCATTATTTTGTGAACTTAGTGAATTAAGAGATACAGAGTATCACATCACAAAAGTAGAGACAACCAGATGAAATGTGCCCTGCCCCCCCCAACCGTATGGTCTTTCCAAACACCAATTAGAGTCTTCCTAAAGGGACTGAACCTGAGTCAGAGTAGGCTTCTGGATCCAACTCCCAAAAATTATGTCAGAAAATAAAACTGATTTTTTAAAAATGATGAGTTCTTTTCAAAAGGGCACAGAACATCTTAAAGTTATTACTGGTCAAACTGCATCAATTTGAGCATCAAAGTAAATAATGATAGTAATGTGTTTTAGTTCATACAATAAGATATCAATGCGTCATGCTGATAGAAAGGAAGGAAAGAAAGGGAATAAGGAGAGATGGGAGGGAAGGAGGAAGGGCAATATATAATAATATGGTTATTTAGAATAAATACAAAAGAGTGACGGGATTAAAAATTGCATCCACGGCAGTAACAACTGAATCATGTAAACATCAACAGTGGATGCTAAAACTAATAGGAAAAAGTTTACTGAGAAACATAATATTTACATAATCTCAACGGATCTCCCCCAATAAAGTACTTAATAATTACAAAGGGTTAAAAATAAATAATTTACAATAAAGAAAACTGAACCTTTACAATAAAGAAACCTCAACCAAATGATTTGATTTAACATAACCAACAACAGGACAAACTGACATTGGACGGCTCCTGATGTGATGCCCTGAATGAAACAAAGCACCTGTGTAATATTCCTGCCAAAAACCCATAAATGGAATTTAATGATGAGGAAACATCAGACTCCTAAACTGAAGGACATTCAATGAAAACAACAACAACACAACAATTGGTCCGTACTCTCCTAAAATGTCAAGGTCTTTAAAAGACTAGAAAATATTTCGAGACTACTCAAGACTGAATAAAGAGACAGAAAGCTAAAAGCCACATATGATCCTGGGTTGGGTCCTGAATCCACTTGTTAGAAAGGGCATCCACTGGGACAATTAGCAAAACTTAAATAAAGTGTCTGGATTAGATGATAAAATTGCATCAATGTTAATCTACTCATTTAGATGGTTATATAGTGATTACCTAAGTTGTATTGTGGTTTTTTTTAAAAGCTGCATACTAAATTATATAGAGGAAATGGCACATCTGGCCTGGGACTCACTTTTAGTTGATTCAGAAAAAAGAAGTGTGTGTGTCTGTGTATGTGCATGCACTTGAAGAAAGACAGACTGACAAAGCAAATGTGATAAAATGTTAACATTTAGTAAAACCAGGTAAAGATACAGGATGGTTCCTTGATTATCTTTGTAACTTCTTTGAAAGCTAGATACTACTCCAAAATAAAAAGTTAAGAAAAAAAAACATCTCTCTTAAACAACTCTTGAGTCAAAGAGGAAATGAAAACCAAAATTACAGAGTATCTTTTCTAGAAAATAATAATAAAAACACTATATTACAGCAAGTGAAGACCTATGGCCTCAAATATTTATATTGCTAATTAAAAAGAATCTTAGCATTACATTCAGGAAGTTAGAAAAGGCAAGCAAAATAACCCTATAAAAAGCAAAAGAGAGGGCGCCTGGGTGGCTCAGTGGGTTAAGCCGCTGCCTTCGGCTCAGGTCATGATCTCAGGGTCCTGGGATCGAGTCCCGCATCGGGCTCTCTGCTCAGCGGGGAGCCTGCTTCCCTCTCTCTCTCTCTGCCTGCCTCTCTGTCTACTTGTGAGCTCTCTCTGTCAAATAAATAAATAAAATCTTTAAAAAAAAATAAAAAAAAAAAAAAAAAGCAAAAGAGAGCAAAAAATAAACATAAAACCAGATGTTAATGAATTTTAAAAATTACAGAAAATGAGCAGAACTGATAAGTAAAGATTAGGTTAACTAAGTAAAAACAATAAAATAACCCACAAACAGATTTATTCAAGGAAATATACAAGTTACAGAACAGCACATACTGTATATTCTACACTTCCTGTGTCCTGCCTCACACTTCCTTGGCCCACCTTTGACTCTAGTCGCTGCTGTGGTAAGAAATGCATACAGGTATAGGCTGTCCCTCATCTCGCCATAGGGTGGCTGTGTGCTGCAGCAAGATAAAACAAGCCACCTGAGAGCTGACAGAATTCCCAATGGATTCAAAGCAATATGTTACCGTGAAGGAGACAGAAGAGTGGGCACATGACCACAGATGAATAGAACAATGGAACGACTGTTTAATAAAGGTTCAACTAAGGTGCCAGCTCCAGAAAGACACTGTGTGAGGTTGGGGGAACTGTTCTTCCGGATGTAGTTATATGCATTGATCAGTGTAGAAGGTTATGCTGCCCATAACTAGAACACACTCTTCAGGGAAACAGGGTGCAAGTAGGCCTGGCCTCTGCCACCATTCTTCCTGGGACCTACCTGCAGAATTTGTGCTTTCTGTCCCATCAGCCTTATTACCTATGGGATACAGGGTTTCAGAGATGCAGTAAGGATTCCCCTGAACCCCTGAAGTTTTGACTACCACAGGGACTTTGTGAAAGCAGGGAGAGAAAGGAATCACCATATTAGTGGGGGTTATTGACCCTACATACCTGAGGAGCAAGGGTCGTTGCTCTGTAATGGGGACCAGAAGAAGTATGTTTGAAACCCAGCAAAACCACTGGGACACCACTTGGTGTTCCCATATTTAGTGTTCCGCCAAATTTCAGCCGAGGAAACGGAGTTACAAATATTGGCCATGGAGCATAAATGCCGGGCATTTGTTTCACATGTACTTTCCCAAAAAACTGTTACAACAATCCTAAGATATAGGAATTATTCCTTCACTTACAGTTGAGAATGACAGGGCAGAGATCTAAACCCAGATCTGTGTGACACCAAAATCTGTGTCCTTTACCTACATCACTCCACCTCAGTCAGGGCACTTAGAGGAATCATGAGAGAGTGGCCCCATCCTCACGAGAACCCTGCTGGAGAAAATCTCCATCCATGACACCCACGGATGTCATCTGCACTTGAAAAATCCTATGCAAAACAGTAAAATCAATGCATCTGGCCTCTGGAATACTGCAGCCTCTTTTTCCTTGACTGATTTAAAAACTCGCCTTTTTCGGGCTCACACTGACCTGAGGTCACCCCTTCATTGACCAGACATCCTGCCCAGGCCTATCTAATTGTATAAAAGCATATTTTTCTCCACCCTCACTTTTAGTTGAAATTACCATAACCTTGTTGTCATTGTCCCAGTTAAGTGCCATAAAAACAATTTAAAGGCTGACTCATACTAACACGTGATCAATATACACAGCTCTGGAGACAAGTCTAAAAACAGTGTTATTATACCATGACTAAAAGTGAAGATTAGCTATAATTTCCTTCCAAAGACCTAAAATAGTAGTACAGTATAGAGATAACATGAAGATACTCTAAGGGAAGTTCTATGTGGTAGATTAATTAAGCCTAGTAAATTTATTTAGAAAATGATTACAATTACCCATGGATAAAGTTAATGAATTTGGGAATTACTGCATCTTAGAATAAATATGGCCAATGAGACAACTCAATGTGTTCCTTACCCTAGAGAAGCCAAACAAAGATACCAGGAGAGAGAGCAATGGCCCTGTAAGAGCACAATTTCTCCAGATAATAAAAATTTTATATAAGAAGAAGAATGGGCAAGCTAATGGGCAAGAACACATCACAGCTCCAGACTAATATATTCACCCAGTTTCTCACTTGAAGCCCCAGAAGGCACCATCAACAAGTCTTCTTATCCCATAGAAGAAAGAAATGGGTTTTTGTCTATGTAGGCTTATACCAACTACCTAAATAATACAATACACTAGAGGAGCCATGAATAATAGCATGGATTTTAAAAGCTGTATAAGGTAAATAATCCCCCTTCTGCTCAGAAAACAAAGCTAAACCCTCCGACAAATATATCTACTGAGTACTTTATGGACACAATGCTCATCAAGCAAGGGTTTACTGAGTACCTACTATGCACCATACTGGACATTATGCCTAGACCCTGAGGATGCAGTTGATGGTCAAAGCCTCTCAGCCCCTGGTGATCCCTACCCCCTGTTAGTCATCCCGTGTAATCCCCTTCCCTTGAGTATGGGCTAGACCTAGTGACTCCCTTCTGATGAATGGAAATGGCAAAAGTGATTAGATGTCACTTCCTAGATTAGATTATGAAAATACTGCAGCTTTTATCTTGGATTCTCTCTCTCTTTCTCTCTCTGATCAGTCACCCTAGGGAAAGCCACTTGCCATGTAGGGAGGCAGCCCTAGCCCATATGAATTAGGCTGGAAGTAGATTATCTAGGCACACCAACCACCACAGCAGTGAGCTTCAGAGCTCCTCCAGTCCAACCTCAGGCAAGATCTTGAGTCAGAGCCACCCAGCTATGCCATACACAAATACCTAACCCACAGAAATTGTAAGATAACAAAAGTGTGCTGTTTTCGTGCATCCAAATGTTTATAGCAACAATGTCCACAATAGCCAAACTATGGAAAGAACCTAGATGTCCATCAACAGATGAATGGATGAAGAAGAAGTGGTATATATATACAATGGAATACTATGCAGCCATCAAAAGAAATGAAATCCTGCCATTTGCGACGACGTGGATGGAACTAGAGGGTATTATGCTTAGCAAAATAAGTCAATCAGAGAAAGACAACTATCATATGATCTCCCTGATATGAGGAAGTGGAGATGCAACATGGGGTGCTTGGGGGGTAGGAAAAGAATAAATGAAACAAGATGGGATCAGGAGGGAGACAAACCATAAGAGACTCTTAATCTCACAAAACAAACTAAGGGTTGCTCGGGGGGCCGGTCAGGAGAAGCTGGTAGGGTTATGGACATTGGGGAGGGTATGTGCTATGGTGAGTGCTGTGAAGTGTGTAAGCCTGGGGATTCACAGACTTGTACCCCTGGAGCTAATAATACATTATATGTTTATAAAAAAATTAAAAATTTTAAAAAAGTGTGCTGTTTTATGCTGCTAGGTATGGGGTTAATTTGTTAAGCAAAAACTGAAAGCTATTATACAATGGTTTATAATACAAACAAGGTCCTTACCTAAGCACAGCTTATAACTGAGTGGATAGAGATGGATAATAAACACACACATAGATAATAAAATTCTGCATAATTTTAAATGCTATGGAAAAAGTAAAACAAAGTAATGGGACACAGGATGACTGCATAAGTGAGTGTAAAAGGAAGGCCTCTCTGTAGAGACCAGAGTGAAGTGGGCCTCTGCATTCAAGGCAAAGTATAAATGCCATTGCTATAAATTAAATGAAAAGGTAGATACGAGAATCCAGGTACCTTCTTTTAAGTCAAACATTAAAGAAATTTGCAAAACTGTAAAGCAATGCGATTCTTTTCAATAATTTTTGTTCTGAAAACTATGGTTGTTTTTCATTAAAATGTGCATTGTGCATTATTATTTTTAAATGAATAATATTTTAAAACTGTGTTTCCATTTCTAATATAGTAAGTATAAATAGCTATACCACACATAAACAGTCTTTTGAGGATCCTCAATAATGTTTAGGAGTGTAAAGATGTGCTGAGACCAAAATGAGTAAGAACTGCTGGTATAGAGTATTATAGCTCATGGTATGGAGTATGGATTTTACTCTAAGTTGAAAGGGACAAAAATCCACTGAAAGATTTTTAAGCAGGATGCTATGACCCGATTTAAATTCTTAGAGATTACTTGGGGTCCCATAAGAAGAATGGACTATGTGGGAGAGAAATGTGGAAATCTGTTAGTACTTGGCAAATAACTACTCACAGATGTTTTCATGTAGGCCTGAAGAGGACAGTTCTGAAACTGGGGGTTGGATTTTTCATATTAGAAAAAAAAAATCCCGTGTGAAAATAACGGATATCTCTATTATGCAACTGAAGACCTGCTAGTCCCATATTAATTTTTTAAAAATAGAGGAATAAACAAATCCTGATGATTTTGAATGCAACATGGAATTTCCTTTCACTTTTTCCTCAGGCCTTGGAGATTAATTTAAAGCCCTAATGTTGTACTCTGTGGACTTTACCTAGGCACACCATATAATTTCTGAGCAAAATAGCAAATTATACTTTTGGTAACATTTTCTTCAAGATGAAACAATCAGAAAATGGCTACCTGCTGGCCACATTCGGCTCTGCTTTTGCCATTACAAAATTCATGCTTCTATAAATTGGCAGTAATAGAATTTCACCTGCCTTATAAATAGCACTTTTCAAGTTGGATAAAATGCTATCTCCAACAGTGGTGTGCCACAGAAATAGAAAACAAACAAATCAAACAAAAAGCCCTCTAATTTTTGCATTGTTGGATGAAATGTGGTGGGCTTTTTTTTCTGACAAATATCAACCCATGGAAACAACAGGATCTAGTCTAAATTTCTATAAAGTAACAATTTCAGTTAAACTGAATTACTATGTGTGTTTTAGATATCTTTACTGAGCTTTTCTGCCAACTCTAGGGAATAATCAGTGTTGTCGATGGCTAGGAAGTCCAACCTTGATTTTTCTCCCAAGGTAATGTTTCAGGAAATATAACTAAAATATTAGGAAAAACAGAAATTATATGTCTTCCCAAATCATATGAATTTTTTACCTTGTTCATATCCTCCTTTGTGAATTAACCAGACACCGAGGTCAATGTCTACCTAGTGTAACCTAAATACCATACCACATAATTTCCCTTATTCACCTTTAGAAAATGTAAAACGGAGACAAAAACAAACAGAAAAAAACCTCCAATAATTTCATTTTCTCTGAGTAGATAAGTCTGGATGACAAAAGAATACAATGTAACAGCACAAAGAGAAATGAAAATCTGCTAAGGATTTGGTGTAGTGTGCCTGATCTGGGCTCTATAGAGTTCGATTTTAGCTCATACATTGCTCATCCTGGCTTTCAACACAGAGAAAAACAAGCCGAAGAAAGATCAGATTTTTTTTTTTTTATTCTCTTTGGACCAGCCTCAGGTAAGCAGTTTTAATATAGCTATTGACCAGTGGCAGAAAAGAAATTATTTTCCTGGACGTGTGATTACAAAATCAAATGTGGAATAAATGCAAACAAATCTGATATTAAAAGGCATAGCTTCTATGAAATATAAGTGTGATTATTCTTTAAGTACTCTTTCCAATCTAATGAAACTTAGCAGAGTGAATTTTAAATAGTATGTCTGAAATAGCACTTTATTTGCAAAAATTCATTTCATGCAAATTTTCAAAACTGTATTTAAAGTAAAGCACATCAGGCTTATTAAACTATTTGCATGATAGCTAGAACAAGGAAACCCTGGAAGTCAGTTTAATTTCCTTCTACTTCTCTCCACCCCATTTTCTTTCACTCTTAGTGACAGGTTCTCAAGACCCCACTGTTCCTGCTCTGTAGGGCGGTAATTGCCATATGAAGCAGGAAGCTTTAAGCAGAAGAGGCGTTACATATGCCAGGGCCAAGCTTACCTGTGGCAGCTGCCTGCATCATGTGATTTTAAAAAGTTCCATAAGGCCTTCTTGCCCCCTACAAATTTTGCCCACTGGCTTCTATCTCCAAGCCAGAAATTTCCATAGCTTCTATTCATTGACCCAAGGAAGTAAAGACTCTTGCCTAAATACCAATATTACATATGAGAGAGAGTATAGCAAAATTTAAGTGAAAAGATAAAGAATGAATGTATAAGGATGCCTGGGTGGCTCAGTCAGTTAAGCATCTGTCTTTGGCTTAGGTCATGATCCCAGGGGCCTGGGATCGAGTCCCACCTTGGGCTCCTTGCTTAGCAGGGAGCCTGCCTCTCCCTCTACTTGCCACTCATGCTCTCTCTCTGGCAAATGAATAAATAAAACCTTAAAAAATAAAAAGAATGAATGTATGAGTTGTGAGCTTGGCACATTAGTAGGAGACTCTGAAAGCCAAGCTAGTTAAAGTGGCAATTTCATCTATAATATACTTGGTATGGGTGAAATGAGGCAGGTATAGGGTGAGTAAACTGTAATCTTGGTGGATAAGTAACATAGTGAGTAATGAATGCTCACTTTACCAGGGAAAAATGATTCTCCCTGGAGCAGAAATCCAAAGCCTGGAGCAAAGCTGATTTAGGAGGTACAGGGAAAGCTAGGCACCAAGGAAGTGAATCAGGGATAGGTCAGAGGAGTTTTGCCTTGGGGACACCTTAAAGGCATCATGCAACCTCCTAATTGATGACAAAGATGATCAGCTTTGCATTCAAAGATTTGAGATTACAGTATGGAAGTAAAGTGGAATTGTCCAATAGGTTGGCGCTAAGGGTCTCTAACTTAAGAGGGAAAACAGGACTGATGACCCAAGAGAAAAAAATTACAAATCATCCACAGTGAGCTGACAGAGGAGTGTGAAGAGGTGACATCACCAGCAAAACATATTAAAGAAAGTCGGACAGAGGCTACAGCTACGAAGACCAGGCATAGACACTGAGTTAGTAAAGATTTCAGGATGAAAAAGAGAGTCAGAAGGATCTAGAAAACTAAAGGAAGAAAAAAAATTCAAGAAAAGTGCAGACAACAGTGTTGATAGCTAGAGATGGGCAGACAGGTTAAGGATTATATATATATAGCCTGAATCCACAACCCTGAGATCAAGACCTGAGTGGAGATCAAGAGTTGGCTACTTAACCTACTGAGCCACCCAGGTGCCCCCAGAATAAGGACTATTAAGACTCTGGGTAGACCAAGATGCAGGGTACTGATGAGCTTTCACCAGGTCGACTCCATCAAACAACAAGCAGGATAGGCTGTGTGAGAAGATGGAGGCACAAGATATAATCCCCTCACTGGCTATTAAAGGAAACAGAAAACCCGATGATAGCTCAAGGAAGCAGCAATGTCAAGCAAAGATTTTTCTCATGGTAGAAAAGACCGAAAAGAGAAAGTAGATCTGATTTCTTCCTTCTGGGACTCAATGGCAAAAAATGAGTTCAAGTAGGTAAGATATATTTTGACCCCAGATCCCTTTAGACAAGAAACTGGGAGAAAATAAACTCCCCTTTTAAAGTAACAGATGTTGGGAGCCTGGGTGGCTCAGATGGTTAAGTGTCTGCCTTCGGCTCAGGTCATGATCCCAGGGTTCTGGGATCGAGTCCTGCATCGGGCTCCCTGCTCAGTGAGGACCCTACTTCTCCCTCTGCTTCTCTCTCTATCATGAATAAATAAATAAAATCTTTAATAAAAAAATAAAATTTATTTAAAAAATAATAAAGTAACAGATGTTGGTGTCTCCTCCAGACACATTTATTAAGGAATGAAAGACATTTCTCCAAATACTCCCCACTTCATTCCATCCCAGCCCCCTCCTGCCCTGCAGACACCATATTCTTTCTAGCAGTATCCCACCCACAGGGTCACAGTCCAACCTTTCCTGAGCCAGGCCCGGTGGTAAGACCCACCCTTTACCCTTGTTTCAGCTGAGCCATCTACTTGCTTCTCCTCCAGGGTTTCCTAGATCTGCACTACTGTCATACTGAAGCAAATGATTTTTGACAGGGTGGGGGCTTGTAGGATGTTTAGTAACATCCCTGGCTTCTCCCCACAAGATGTCAGTAGCATCTCTCTTAAGGTCCCAACAATCAAAAAAGTCTCCATATACTGTCAAATGTTCTAGGGGCAAAATACCTCAACCCCTCTTTGGCAATCACTCCTAGAGACACTTCTGTCCCTTGATTCTTCCTAGAGTCACACCATCTCCCACTCAATTTCCCCCATACTGCCTATCTCTGAAACAAGCAAATGACACTTTTTTCTTTCCAACAATTTTTCACTACAGGTAAAAATTGACAAGTGTTAACAAATATAATACTGATGAAAATTCCACTTTCAAGAATAGTAACAAGGGGCACCTGGGTGGCTCAGTGGGTTAAAGCCTCTGCCTTCAGCTCAGGTCATGACCCCAGGGTCCTGGGATCAAGCCCCACATCGGGCTCTCTGCTCAGCAGGGAGTCTGCTTCCCTTCCTCTCTCTCTGCCTACTTGTGATCTCTGTCTGTCAGATAAATAAATAAAATCTTAAAAAAAAAAAAAAGAATAGTAACAAAATGGCCATGCCCCCAGATTCCAGGGAAGCATGACAGGAAAGGAGAGATGCAGTTTCCATGCTTACTCCCTGGGATTCCTTCTTAGCTAAGCATAGGATCTAGCTGCATCCCACTCATGGTGACACTGGATGCCAGACCCACCTCGTGACTCCCAGTCTTGTTGAACACACATGAAGGTTGTGCAGCCATTAGATCAATTGTGTTGACTTATTTTATTGTCAGGCTTGGGCTACACAGTCATCACTTTTGGCCAAAAATCAGTGTAGTTTCTTGACACTTTCTTCTTATTTTGTGGTGCCTCCCACATCTATCCTTCAAATATTCAGATTGCCCAAGTTTCAGTCCATCATTTACAGACTTTGTGTCCTATGTAGAGCCTTAACGGCTCCAAGCCTGGAATCTTAGCCCTCATGTAGGGCTAAGAGCGAGGAATAACATCTCCCATTAGACTCCAGGCTCCCTCTATGGCTCTCAGGCTGCCCTGTACTAACCTGTACTTACTCCTCTAGTCTTCCAGATGGTCTCCAGGGCTCTGGCTATGTGATCCAGCCCTTGCCCAGTCCCATTTTTCTCTGCACCTTTCATTTGACTAAAACATCTTTTCATTTGAGTGTTGAAACTATGTCAGATTTCAAGAAATCCTCACAGTCTAAGCAACACAGAGGGTCCTTAGCCCACTTAAAGAGAAAAAAGAACAGTTATATCTTGAACCTAATAAATTATTAATAAATTTCTAATGGATTACCCTAGCTTCACGCCTACTTTTCAAAAGTCTCTCTCAGTCATTATTTATGTCCTTTTTCCTCATGTCTCTCAGGAAGTAATTTACCAGGTTAAGTCATTTTACACAGATAGCAGCACTGACAATTTAGTTAACTTAGGGATACATCCCACCTCTTGACCAGAAAAGACATTAAATGTTCTTGCTTCTAAACTGAGACCCTTTCTTTTGGAAATGTATTTGCATATGTCTTTGGAATCATCTCTCTGAATGACTTCAATTGTTGCGATATAAGTATTGATTTTTTCCATAAAAAGGAAAGAAGTTTGGGGTCACAAATCAGGTCTCAACTGGTACCAAAAGACTGAGATCATTCCTTGCATATTTTCAGACCATAATGCTCTGAAGCGAGAACTCAATCACAAGAGGAAAGCGGGAAAGAACTCAAAAACATGGAGGCTGAAGAGCATCCTACTAATCCAGGTCAAACAGGAAATTAAAGAAGAATTGAAAAAATTCATGGAAAAAATTCAAATGAAAAAACAAAATCTTTGGGACACAGCAAAGGCAATCCCAAGAGGAAAGTATACTGTGATATAAGCCTTTCTCAAGAAACAGGAAAGGTCTCAAATACACAACCTAACCCTATACCTAAAGGAGTTGGAGAAAGAACAGCAAAGAAAGTCTAAACCCAGCAGGAGAAGAGAAATAATAAAGATCAGAGCAGAAATCAATGAAATAGAAACCAAAAGAATAGTAGAACAAATCAACGAGACTAGGAGCTGGTTCTTTGAGAGAATTAACAAGACTGAAAAACCCCTGGCCAAACTTATCAAAAAGAAAAGAAAAAGGACCCAAATTAATAAAATCATGAATGAAAGAGGAGAGATCACAATCAACAACAAAGAAATACAAACAATTATAAGAACATATTATGAGCAACTATACACCAGCAAATTTGACAATCTGGAAGAAATGGATGCATTCCTAGAGACATATAAACTACCAAAATTGAACCAAGAAGAAATAGAAAACCTGAAGAGACCCATAACCAGTAAGGAGATTGAAGCAGTCATCAAAAATCTCCCAACAAACAAGAGCCCAGGGCCAGTCAGCTTCCCAAGGGAATTCTACCAAACATTTAAAGAAGAATTAGTACCTATTCTCCTAAAACTGTTCCAAAAGATAAAAATGGAAGGAATATTTCCAAACTCATTTTATGAGGCCAGCATTACCTTGATCCCAAAACCAGACAAAGACCCCACGAAAAAAGAATTACAGACCAATATCCTTGATGAACACGGCTGCAAAAATTCTCACCAAAATACTAGCCAATAGCTTCCAACAGTACATTAAAAGGATTATTCAACATGACCAAGTGGGATTTATTCCTGGGCTGCAAGGTTGGTTCAACATCCACAGCTCAATCAATGTGATACAATACATTAATATAAGAAAGAACAAGAACCATATGATACTCTCAATAGATGCTGAAAAAGCATTTGACAAAGTACAGCATCCTTTCTTGATCAAAACTCTTCACAGGGTAGGGATAGAGGGTACATACCTCAATATCATCAAAGCCATCTATGAAAAACACACAGCGAATATCATTCTCAATGGGGAAAAACTGAGAGCTTTTCACCTAAGGTCATGAAGCCCGCATGGATGTCCACTATCACCACCACTATTCAACATAGTACTAGAAGTCCTAGCCTCAGCAATTAGACAACAAAATAAATAAAAGGCATCAAAATCGGCAAAGAAGTCAAACTCTCACTCTTTGCAGATGGTATGATACTTTATGTGGAAAACCCCAAAGACTCCACTCCAAAACTGCTAGAAGTCATACAGGAATTCAGTAAAGTGTCAGGATATAAAATCAATGTACAGAAATCAGTTGCATTTCTATACACCAACATCAAGACAGAAGAAAGAGAAATTAAGGAGTCCATCCCATTTACAATTGCTCCCAAAACCATAAGATACCTAGGAATAAACCTAACCAAAGTAGACAAAGAAACTGTACTCAGAAAACTATAAAGTATTCAGGAAAGAAATTGAGGAAGACACAAAGAAATGGAAAAACGTTCCATGCTCATGGACTGGGAGAACAAATATTGTGGAAAATGCCTATGCTACCTAAAGCAATCTACACATTTAATGCAATCCCTATCAAAATACCATCAATTTTTTTCAAGGAAATGGAACAAATAATCCTAAAATTTACAAGGAACAAGAAACAACCCTGAATAGCCAGAGGAATGTTGAAAAAGAAAGCAAAAGTTGGTAGCATCACAATTCCAGACTTCAAATTCTATTACAAAGATGTCATCATTGAGACAGTACGGTACTGGCACAAAAACAGACACATAGATCAATGGAATAGAATAGAGAGTCCAGAAATAGACCCTCAATTCTATGGTCAACTCATCTTCGACAGAGCAAGAAAGAATGTCCAATGGAAAAAAGTTTCTTCAACAAATGGTGTTGGGAAAATTGGACAGCCTCATGCAGAAGAATGAAACTGGACCAGTTCCTTACACCACACACAAAAACAGACTCAAAATTGATGAAAGACCTCAATGTGAGGCAGGAATCCATCCAAATCCTTGAGGAGAACACAGGAAGCAAGCTCTTCAACTGCAGCCACAGGAACTTCTTCCTAGCAACATCACCAAAGGCAAGGGAAGCAAGGGCAAAAATGAACTATTGGGACTTCATCAAGATCAAAAGCTTTTGCACAGCAAAGGAAACAGTCAACAAAACCAAAAGACAACCAACAGAATGGGAGAAGGTATTTGCAAATGACATATCAGATGAAGGGCTACTATCCAAAATCTATAAAGGACTTATCAAACTCAACACCCACAGAACAAATAAGCTAATCAAGAAATGCACAGAAGACATGAAGAATTTTCTGCAAAGAAGACATCCAAATGGCCAACGGACACATGAAAAAGTGCTCAACATCACTCAGCATCAGGGAAATATAAATCAAACTCACAGTGAGATACAACCTCACCCCAGTCAGAATGGCTGAAATTAACCAGTCAGGAAATGACAGAGGTTGGCATGGATGCAGAGAAAAGGGGAACCCTCCTACACTGTTGGTGGGAATGCAAGCTGGTGCAGCCACTCTGGAAAACAGTATGGAGTTTACTCAAGGAGTTGAAAATAGAGCTACCCCTATGACCCAACAATCGCACTACTACAGCAATTGCATTTATCTAGTAAATACTAAGTATTTACCCTAAAGATACAAATGTAGGGATCCAAAGGGACACATGTACCCAAATGTTTATAGCAGCAATGTCCACAATAGCCAAACTATGGAAAGAACCTAGATGTCCATCAACAGATGAATGGATAAAGAAGATGTGATATACATATACAATGGAATACTATGCAGCCATCAAAAGAAATGAAATCTTGCCATTTGTAACAATGTGGATGGAACTAGAGGACATCATGCTAAGTGAAATAAGTCAATCAGAGAAAGACAATTTCATATGATCTCTCTGATATGAGGAATTTGAGAGGCAGGATGGGGGTTTGGGGGGCAGGGAAGGGAAGAATGAAACAAGATGGGATTGAGAGGAAGAAAAACCATAAGAGATTCTTAATCTCAGGAAACAAACTGAGTGTTGCTGGGGGGTGGGGGGGTAGGGATAGGGTGGTTGGATTATGGACATTGGAGAGGGAATGTGTTATGGTGAGTGCTGTGAAACGTGTAAGCCTGATGATTCACAGACCTGGACCCCTGGGGCAAATAATATAGTATATGTTAATAAAAATATTTTTTTTAAAAGGAAAGAAGTTTGGTCTCCTATCTTCTTCATGTTTTTACCCTCTTGAGGATGGTCACCATTTATTAAAACAGTCTATCCTTAGCAACACTCTTCAATTGGCTCCCAGATCAACATGCCTGTAAATTTTTTGCTTTCAGACCCCTGCCCTCATATAAACACCCAGAGGAATAAATGCCTGTTTTTCCAACCATCTTCTGGCTAATTCATTTAGTCCCTGCTCCAAAAAAAAAAAAAAAAAGACACTTCCCCTAAGGCTGTCATAAAAAAATCCCTTCTAAATCCTACCAATTCTCCTCTCAAACTATACAACCTAACAGAGCCACTGACTCCGGCATATGTCTAACTTGCTGTAAAGAAAAAGAAAGAGAGAGAGAGGAAAGAATGAAGGAAGGGAGAAAAAAAGAGAGGGAGGAAGGAAAGCCTAGTCAGAAATGTCAATATAAGAGTTCAGGATATCCACTACCACTCTACCCAGGACTGACAGAAAATACACACATGAGCCCAGCTCTTCCCTTGAGGAAAGACTCTTGAGAATCTGTAGAAGGTATACATTGAATTGATCTGCTCACGACACAGACAAAACTGACAGGAGAGAGCTTTTGAATCATTCTATTCCCTAAACGGCAAGATGAAGAATTATCATTTACAGCTATAATCTTCTCCCATTACTGAAAACTCAATAGATCACAGGAACTTTAATTCTTAGTTTATACCCAAACTTTTTATTTAACTGACCTGGAAGGTTGATTAAAATTCCATTTGATGATATGATTTAAAAACAAGTGAGATGACACCTCTAAGAATACATACATATCCACTTTTTTGAGTCATTTGAAAGGATTATAGAAATAAATGAACTGCACAATAAAACCAGTAGAAGTGAGAATTGGTCCCTGTGGGTGTTTGGGGATTGAGTATAAGTGAGGAAGTGATAAATTGGGAAAGGAGAACAGGATGCATCTCTCTTTAGGCCACAGAAAATAACATAGGAAACTGTTAAAGAGTATAGGAAGGCTTTTCTCCCACTTCTTTCCTCCCACAGGAAATCACTAATACTTTCTGAGAAAATGGATAAGTTGTCCAATCTTTAACCATTATTAAAATAGCAATTTCCAGACTTTGCATATTAGTGAGCACTGCCCTTTATAATAGCTCAAGAAAACTCAACTTAAAAAGAAAACACTTGACGGTAATCCCTACTGTTTCTAAGGTAAACTCACCCTATTTCAAATGTAACTCCAAAACTGTGACTTTTAAAGGATGGCAAGCAGATTAATACTGGGAATTTTATAAGACCTTGCTAAAAACACTTCAATGTAATATAATCCTTCTCTAGAATCAATGAAGCAAAATGGGCAGCATAAAGAAAAGTGTGCTTTTGGGGCACCGAGGTGGTGCAGTCACTTAAGCATTTGACTCTTGGTTTCAGCTCAGGTCATGATCTCAGGGTCGTGAGATCGAGCCCCATGTTGTCCTGCACACACAGCACGGAGTCTGCTTCAGATTCTCTCTCTCTCTCTCCTTCTGACCCTCCTGCTCCTGCTCTCTCTCTCTCGCAAATAAATATATAAATCTTTTAAAAACTTTTAAAAGAAATGTATGCTTTTAAGGAGAATTTTAAGTATGAGTACACAACATGCCAGCCTTTTTGAGAACCGTTGATAGAAGCAGCTGAGTGCAGCTACTTGGTGCCCCCATTTCCCTCCTTGTAACTTCCTCTGAAGGTGATCACTAGGAGAAGTTAGTCCAACTCATAACTGATCCTGGTCTGGCATCCTTAATCCAGAGCGACACTTTAAGAGGCCAGGTCAGTTTCCATGGAGGAACAGGCTGGGATATCTCCCTTACACTCTTTATTGCCCCCATATAGGCCCTTACTCCCTGGGCTGTCCCCAGAATTAACCTGGAAGCCCAGTAATCCAAGCAAACAGACATAGATTTGATCTGGTAAAAATCCCCAGGCTAACTTCTCATCTCTAGAATTTAACTGCCCATCAACTTGTCTGTAAGTCATTTTCACTACGTCATGATGAAAAAAAAATTTAGATCTCTAATACAATCATAAGTTAGGGTTCCAAGAAGAAAATAATGTCATTAAAAAATCAAAAGCTATTTACAGAACTTCTGATATCTTCTGCCTTCTAGAAATATGTGGTTCTCTTCATAGTTCTATTTTTTAATCATGACAGAGAAATAGGTTAACTGACAAATTTGGAATTATTATCAATCTTTCATTATTATTTGGAGATTTCTTCCTATATTTAAAGACTTGAAAACTATGGAGAACTTACATTGTTGATTCCCATGAAATAGCACATATTCAATACAATATCATCCTGAAATTTAGGGGTGGGTGTTAGTTTGCATGTGTATGTTGTAACCTGAATGGAAATACCCCTACATGATTAAAAGAGTATCTGACTTCCATTGCCATTTGGCATGCAAGGCTCTGGAGGCTTTCTTTCCCCCTTTCTGTTTTGGGATCTCTACTCTCTAAACACTTGCTAACTCAGCCTGTGCGTTGCTTTCCTGACATGTAGTTGGGGGGGAGGGGAGCAAATCTTATCAGGTTAGCATTTTAACTACTAGAAAACTCATATCACTATGCAACATATCCATATTTTAGCCTCATAATTAAGATCCATATTTTTGGGATCCATGTAATCTCAATACCCCAGAAACACCATGTAACACCAAATATTTCCATGTCTTCTTTCCAACCCTTATGGGCTGAATTGTGTCCACCACCACCCCCATACACACAAATTACTTTACAGAAGTAATTACATTCACATGAGATCATTAGGATGGGACCTAATCCAATATGACTGGTGTCCTTACAAGAGAAAATTTGGACATAAACATGCATTCAGAGGAAAGATGATATGAAGAAACAGGAAGAAGATAACCATCCACAAGCCACAGAAAGAGGCCTGGAACAGATCCTTCACTCATGGCCCTCAGAAGGAAGCAACCCTGCTCACACCTTGATTTCAGACTTCGAGTCTCCAGAACTGTAAGAAAATAAATTTCTGTCTCTTAAGACACTCTGTCCATGGTGCTTTGTTACGGCAGCCCTAGGAAACTGATACACTTACCAAAGGAAGAAGAGTGCAGGAAGTTTTAAGATGCCAAAAGGACAGATTGTAAAACAGTAGGAAATGGGGAAGTTCATTAAGATGACAAGTGGGAGCCAACAGGTTACATAAGAGTACAACTGTTATACACTCCCCATAAAGGAAAGGATTAATTTTAGGTCCTGCTGGACCATGCAGAAGGTGTAAATTAAAGAAAATTATCTCTCCAATCCTAGGTTTAAAAAAAAAAAAAACCCATAGAACATTGTAACACATGAAGATACAAGGTAACAAAAAGAAATCTGCCATATTGAAAGAAAATAACTCCATATTGAGTTAAAGTAAGTAGTCCTAACATTTGAAAACATAAGACATACTACAAAGAGGTAGGTCTTTGAACCACACAGTGGCACTGCTAGGATTCCTTGATAGTGCTAAAAAAAGTCCCACTAGTAGACTTACTAGAAAATGCTGGTAAATACAGACCTAGGATAATTATAGCACAGTGAATTTAGGCTAGTAAGAAATAGATTTCAATTAAATTTATAGAGTCATTTTTTAATATCTATAAATTTCCTTTTACTAAACACTGATATATGAATGGCAACTTGAAACAAGTCATTAATCAACTTTGGCCCTCTGTTTTCCCATTTGTAAAATGGAAAATATATGGGTTACAGCTACATAAATATCTGAGATACTCAGATTGAACTTACTGTCTTCCTGGATAGGAGCCATCAAAGGGCATGTAATATAGAACACGTTACTCTTTTGCTCTGATCATTCTTACTGTATCATCCTGCTCACTAGGGTGCAGAAATGTACCGTCTGAGGTTTCACGAAAGAGAAAACATTTTTCCGTCTTTCATGTCGTGGGGAAGTTTGAATTATCTTAATCATACATTGTGCTCTTGTCTTAAGCATCAACACTCCCCTTGGTTTTCTATCCATGAGCCAGATTTCTGGGTTGGTTATTATCCTACAAGCACACCCTTTGCCAAGGTTTACCATTACTTTTCATTAGTTTCAATTCTGAAAGGAAGGAGACAGAGACTATATATGATGATGGATGGGGTTAAAGGCCCAAGGACTAACTTGATTGTGTAAGGAGCTACTGCTGGGTGATATATGAACATATTGGAGTAATACACGCTAAAAGTGAGGAGGAAGCATGGAGCAGTTGGCAGGACAACAGGCAACCTAAATTACATCATTCATTTAATAGGCCTAACATATGGTAGCTATTAGATCTCCAAAACAAATGCAAGGCTAACCAACACTCTGATAGAAAAGAAGCTTCCATTCTTAATTTGTTTCATAAAAGGTCTCAGCCCAAGTTGCTACCCATTCTAACACAATAATATGTTTCTAAATGAAATAATAATAAGGACCTTGCCAAGAAATTAACAGTTTTACCTGATAATGTATGTTTAAAAATGTGAAATGTTCTTGTTTTTGTCTCTTACACATTTTTAAAGGAGCTCTGTAGGAATTCAATGGGATAATTTCATGGTTTTTAAGCAGCAATTGAATTCTGTAATATATAAATCAGCTCATAATTGTTTTCAGAATGAAAGATACAAATACTGTATATTAAAGCTGGCCTTTGTTTAAAGGGAGTAAAACATATCTTCGATTCTGTCACTTTCCAAGGACTTTTATTTTTGTGTTGCAAAAAAAGAGGAGAAACCTCCAGTGATCTTTTGGGGACCTAATTCTGTCCTTGTTCTACATGGTTTTCAAACAGTTACCCTACTCAGGAAAAAACAGGAAAATGTACAAAAGAAACAAGATACAACCAGTACCCCTCTATTAATAATCACTGGAAAAATTTTTTTTATCATACTTAAGTAAAACCTTTGATCTGGACACCAACTCTTCTGGTGTGCTACTCTTAAAGTCTCAGGCCTTTGTGAACACTCCAGAAAGGAAAGAGCCTATTGCTAATGAAGGAATACAAAACAACTTTGTATCGGGATGCCTGGGTGGCTCAGCTGGTTAAGTGTCCAATTCTTGATTTCCACTCAGGTCATGATCTCAAGGCCATGGGATCTAGCTCCATGCTCAGCGGGGAGTCTGCTAGAGATTCTCTCTCACCCTCTCCCTATACCTCTTCCCTGGCTCTCTCTCTCTCTCTCTCAAGTAAATAAATCTTTAAAAAATAATTTAAAAAAAATTAAAAGACAACAAAATTCCAGCAGGGACCAAAGAGTTAACTCATTCCTCATCGCCTGCCTCTGAATTCAATGCTTTATCCACGTCATTCCAATCCTCCCTTGTCTGCTGAATTTAATCCCATCCAGTTTAGCCCTTTGCTTCTTTAATCTGACTTCTCCCTCCCTCCCCACCTTCATTTTACCAATTATGTAAGGCTTTATAACACACCCTCTACAATACTGTTCTTCTGCCAGAAATTTCCAACATTTTAACCTTCTTAAAGAATATCATTTCTCTTCCTAGTATCCACTCACCTTTTTTGAGATGCATTCCCCCAATTTTCCTCTGGGAAACAACTTCCTCATTCTAAGTGCTTATAGCAAAGTTAAGTCCAACCTGTCTCTAGAGGTAGGCAAGACTTAAAGCATAATCAATCAAAGAATTATATTCTATCCCCCTCCTCTTAACATTTAAGGTGATGATGAGTTTAGGATGGGCATGTGAACCAATCAGATCTAATGAGATCCAAGGAGATGTTTTAGAAATTCTGACAAAGACAAACTCTGTTCTATTGGGCATAACCTGGGAAGATACAGACCTGGAGTGTTGGTTGACATATTTCCAATACATGAAACCTAAGAATGAAGCCACAGTGAACGATCCAGAACCAAGTGATGGTCTAAGACCATTGCAAGACCTCCACATTGCCATTTACTTCTTACATTACTATTTAGTTTTCTCAGGAGTGGATTTGTATATCCCTTGAGATCAAGTTCCTGGATGTTTTTGGTACCTTCAGCTGTGTCTAACATAGCTCTACCAAAAAGAAGAAATTATTTAAATGTAATTATGTGTATATTATACTAAAAAATGTATACATCTTTGGCCCACATTCCCATTCACACCCCCAAATGGAAACCAGTCTGGGAGATATAAAATGCTCTTCCCTCAATATACCTCTCATAGTGTGGGCATCTCACCACATTGAATGTGATTCCAGAATTTTTTTAAAAGATTGTTAATTTATTTAATTGACAGAGAGAAAGAGAGAGAGAATGGGAACACATGCAGTGGGAGTGAGAGAGGGAGAAGCAGGCTTCCTGCCAAGCAAGGAGCCCGATGCAGGGCTCGATCCCAGGGTCCGGGGATCATGACCTGAGCCGAAGGCACACATTTAATGACTGAGCCACCCAGGTGCCCCGTGATTCTAGAATTTAAAGAAACTTTAAAACAACACTTCCCTAAACACAAGGCACATTCATATGGAATGCAACTGAAGATTTAATAAGTTTTAAATTAGGGATGCCCAGCTGACTCAGTTGGTAGGGGGATGTAACTCTTGATCTCAGGATTGTGAGTTTGAGCCCCACACCGGGCATAGAGATTAAGGGGGAAAAAGTTTTAAGGTAATTTCCACTGAGAATGTTTAAGTTGATTTCATGACCAAACTGAGTAATATGCCATTCTCCTATACGTGACAGGCTCATGCAGACCCTGGTCATACTAAACTCAGAAGAGAGATTGCTGTGATTTGAGGGTCTGTAGCAAGAGACTGATATGACATCTCTTGATATCGTACTGTAGGAGAAACTTGTCTACTTCTGAGCTTGAATTCTTTGTCTCCAGAAGACCATCACTGATTATCAGGAGTCCATGGAGAGAGGGGCAGTAACCCCCAGAGAATCTGCAATTTGAGAATGTATAAACCTTTACACTATAAAACAGTTTCTTCTTTTTAGCAAGCCCTATGCTTCTCCGAGCCTTATTTTGGTTTTTGCCAAGGAGAGCTGATGAATAGGAGCACAAGGACCTGAAAGTCCCTGTACCTGGTACCAAAGTGGGACCTCAGAGATGTATCAGGGCTTCAGACAGATACTGACCTTGAGGGACCTCAAGGCAGATGGGACACAGACAGCCTCGCACAGATGCCTGTGTCCTAGCCCAGTACACAAGCACAAAACACTCCTACAATCCCTCTAGCCTGGTAGAGAAGCAGCAGGGGAGAGCTACCTGAGCAGAAGGGGCCATGCAGACTCTCAGTGTTAAGAATGGGGAGAATGTGGAGATCAGTGCGGACTGGTGACCACAGAAAGGTGGGACAAGGTGTGGTCCAGAGATCCCAGTGTAGGAAACTGCCACTTTGAGACTCCCAGAGCACAGGAAAATTTATGAGAGGCTGTTGTGTCCCCCCTTGCCAGCATTCCACGTAACCATTCCCCAAGGACTGTACTCAGGCACTGAGGCTTGGAGGCCCTCTCCAAGACTCCATTGGTTTCCCCTTCTCACCCTCAAGCCTACAGGATCTTTCTATAATCTTGAGGGAAGCCCTGTTCTCTTCCTCCTACCCTTTCTAAACATTTTTTCCATTCCCAAAATACTCTGAGTTCCCTAAGGACTTAGGGTTTGGAACACGACTCTGAAGAGGTTCTTTCTACGCCACTGTCACTTCCCTTACTGAGGTGATGAGCTCAGAGCTGACCATCTGCTCCAATAAAGAGAGAAAAGAAGTGCCAAAGGAAATAAAATGATAAATCTCAAAGATATTACTCTACCATATTCTCTTCCTGATTAAATATTTATATCCCCGTAAATGTACTCTACCTGCAGGTGCTACTCCTTACCCTCACCAAATGTCTTCTACCAAACATGTATCTATCACAGGTGGAGATTGGGGCCCAAATCCCAGATAAGAAGAGTTATGCACCTAATAAGAAGAGCTATGCAGCCCCTAACCATGGGAGGGTATTTTCTTCAGGTTCCCAAAGGTCAGATAGAGGAGAATAGATCCTGGGTGAGTTCTCCCCTTTAGAATATTCCTTACCTGAAGGTACCCAGGAAATTCTCCCACCTCCCTTCGATAATCCCTTGGCTGTCTGCCTCCCAAATTCACCCATCACTTCCACTGAACTGACGTGAGGCCTTAAGGAACTCATTTTACTGAAGTAAAAGCTGTTGTTGACTTAAATAAGGCACTAGGTGTGTGACCAGGCTCCCCAACCTGAATCTCTACCATAACTTCATTCCTAAAATCTCTAAGGTCTCTGGGTTTCAGAAGTCTGGTGAAAGAAGCGATATGGGGGTTTGCTGAGCCCAGACTCTTGAAGGTACAAAGGGGCTCTATTCTCTGGTCCTCTAAGTCTTCTGAGACACTTTCCTCCTACCCTTGCCAAGTAGGCCTTAGCTTCAGTGTTAGTAGCTAAGGGTTTCATTTAAGGCAATGTCACCATTAAAGTGTTCTTTTTTTCCTACAAACAAAACAAAATAGGGGTGTGCCTGTCCTTCACAAGAGTCTTAGAGCACTTCCAACACAGAGCAGTGTTCTCTCAAGGATTTTTAAAAAGTCCTACCCCAAGACATGTCTGACTGTGGCCCTGGCCACTGCATCCATCCGTAGCACAGTAATGGGACACACCACTTTGACAGAGCACTAGGATTCTTCTGCCTTGGAAGCTACCTTAAAAACAGCCTAGATCAGGGTATCCCAAAAGAGCTGCTATGATAAGTGTCCATCTGTGCCATCTGTCAGGGCCTGAGCCGGTGCTGCTGGAATCACTCCTTCCTCTCGAGTCCACTAGCTAAAATCAGAGTCTGAGAAAGATGCCTTAAAAGGAATAGCTCACGCACCCACATTTTTAACTACCTTCTTGGTACTCACAGAACTGAGATCTATCCATTAACGCCATTAAGGTTAACATTTATCCTTTTCCTTCACCCCACCACCCTCAAGTTGCCTCAAATTTCAAAGCATTTTTGTAGAATTATCACCAACTGAATTTCACTACAGTTCACTGGTTTTTCTGAAATCACTGGTGTCTTGAGCACCTATGTGGTGTCTGCATGGGATCACAAGTGTTGCCATGGCTTGACCCTAATTCTGGGTCAAGTAATTCCGGAATGTGTCAGCAATCTGCAGTTCAGAAATGAGCTGCATGAGGAATCACAGCAAACCCAGACAGGTCTACATGGGGTTCAGATACAAGTCTCAGCCCTCAGTGAGTGTGCCATCAACATAATATTATTTTTCTATAATTCAGCCTAGCTTTTATTTTAAGCTCCATTTCAAAATTTAATCTGTTGGTCTGGCATTCTTCCTTTCCCACTCCCCCTTTCCTGAGTTGTAGCTAAGTTTCCAGGAATTCCACAGCAATTCCCCAGAGCTTGCCCTGCTATTAGTCACCTACTAAGGCATCTGATGTCCTGTCTGGTTCTCTCTCATCACCATTAAGACCTCCCTCACTTCCATCCACAGGGTGAGTCCGGTGACTTCCTCCTCTGCTTCCGAATCCTACTTCAGGGACTCAGGAACTACTGTGAGGTCATTTGTGTCTGGCATGCTGAAACACAGCATGTAGCAGTTCCTGTTCTGGATCTAGGTCTTTCCCCATATTTGAACTGGAAAGCAGTGCATAGGGCCCTCCTCTCTTGGGTCTCACAACCTATCTGAGGTTGCAGATTCTCCAGAACATTTGGAAATTAAGTCTCAGAAACACTGGTCATTTCCTACTAAGGGCTTGGTCTGAAAGATTATATGGGGTGGTCATTTTCTACCTGTGCCTGGAGAAGTAAAGAAAGCTTGGGTGGAAAAAGAATGAAGCAGGTTCCCATAGAGGAGCAGAGAAATTAAAAAAAAAAAAAAAAAAAAAAGGAGCCAGAAAATTGCTACCTTGGATCCTAATGGTTTTTTGGTCATAGTCTAGTTCCTCATGAGGCCAGAATGAATCCTGGCTTTTAGATGCTTTAATATAAACTTGTATCTTTCCAAAAACTTTTAATGTGAGTAGGTATCTGTTGAAATGGATTCACATCTTACTTCAGGCTTGATTTTAAAGTTAGTAGGTTTTAAAAAAATCACATATAGTAAAACTATCCTTAATATATATTTTTGCTTAAAAATACATTATGCATTTTTTTACAACTGCAAATTGATTTTATTGGCTGCCCTAATTTATCACTTGTAAGTGTTTCACCACTGACTTCAATTAATTCTCCAGTTTCTTCTTCAAGAGTATGGATAAATCTATCACCCCAGACTTACCTGGACACCTGAACAATACATTTCTTTCCACTGTCAATGATAAGAATAATTTTAAAATTAAATCACTCATACATTATTTGTTTTGACCAACTTACACTGGTCAATTCCCTGTATTTCAATTCCCTGTATTATCTAAACTCTCTCTTTAAATCTTTCTCTCTTGCTTTCACAATTCGTTTGGAGAAATTCTGAAGTTGAGTAAGTTAATTATGCATATGATGAAATCCTATTATACTTGCAAACAAGCAAATGACATTGGAGATCACCTACTTTTAGGACAACTTCTATTCATTCTGCCAACTGTGGCAACTAGGCCCAGAGAGCAAGTGCTCATAGTCATTTCAAGTAAGTGTAGAGTGGTGATTAAGAACATAAACTCTGGAATTAGTTACCAGGCTTAAATCCTGGCTCCACTACTTACTAGCTATTGCCCTTGGGCAAGTTCCTTAATCTTTCTGGCCTCAATCTTTTCCTCCATAAAATCAGCATAATTGGGGCGCCTGGGTGGCTCAGTGGGTTAAGCTGCTGCCTTCGGCTCAGGTCATGATCTCAGGGTCCTGGGATCGAGTCTCACATCCAGCTGTCTGCTCAGCAGGGAGACTGCTTCCCTTCCTCTCTCTCTCTGCCTACTTCTCTGCCTACTTGTGATCTCTCTTTGTCAAATAAATAAATAAAATCTTAAAAAAAAATCAGCATAATTATAACAGCATCTACCTCACTGAAGTGTTGTGATTAAACATGGGAGTAAAAGTGAAAGGCTTTGAGCATAGTGGATGTTCAATATCCAGGGGCTCCTGGCTAGCTCTGTTGGTAGAGCACATAACTCTTGATCTTGGGGTCATGAGTTTACTTAACTTGGGCCAGGAGCTTACTTCAAAAATTATTTTTTTAAGTGATTGTTCAAAATACATAAGTTATCAGTTTGTATTAGTCCAAGAACATGAGCCAACTAGTAGCAAAGCTAAAACAAAAACAGAGTTTTCCAAATACGTGGCTAGTGCTCTCCCCTGTGCCGGATTCCTTCTGGGCTGATGGTAAGAAGTCAATATATGCTAGTTGGATGAGTGCAGAGGTGTCCACAGAGCAAAATTACACATGTGGGGAATTCCAATGGCAATAACCATGAGTCAAGTGGATCCCTGTCAAAATAATAACTTACTTAGGAAAATACTCATAATGTACTTCTAAATATTCCAGAATTTGGTAACAATGATGTTAAATATATGTATATACAAATATGTATAAGAATAATGTGGAGGGGCTCCTGGCTGTCTTTGTTGATAGCACATGAGACTCTCAATCTCAAGGTTGTGTGTTCAAGCCCCATACTGAGTATAGAAATTACTTAAATTTTTTTTAAAAATTAAATTTTAATTTTAATTAAAAGAATAATGTGGAAATTTTGTGCATAAAAATGTTACACTAGCTCAGAGTGTTTTTTGTTATTTTCCTTTGGGGTTTTATTCATGTTCAAGTGTTCTGCAGGGAGGGTGAATTATTATTTTTTTTTACTAGAAGAAATGAATAAATGATTTCATTTAAAGGTGGATGGACCTAATTTAAAGATGAGTTGAATACAAATGGAAGAATTATTGATAGTATCCTTTGTCAGTAATTCTTCATAATTCCTCAGCTTCATAATGCAATTTTGATGGAATTCAAGGTGAACAACTCAAGATTATGAGAGTAATTACATTTAGCTTCAATTACAATTACTAATTGTTCCACTTCTGCTCACATAACACCTGGTGGAAGAGATGTTCAGGTGGTTGGGCTTAAACAGCCCAAAAGTGCACAGGTGCTAATTAAGAAAAAAAAATGTTTTTCAAAATCTCAAGTAGACCACAGCCTGGGGTCAGAAATATCACATTTGGTTTGAAGTTGCATGTCATATACTTCTAAATGAGTAAGTAAATAAATGTAAAAATGAATAATTATAAGAGGTAGACACCATATAGTGACACCTTTTCAAACGTTACTGCAGGCAAAACATTTAATCCAGCAGAGGTTTTGCTTTTTGAAGCTTTCGCCTCTCTCCTCCTTCTGCCCACTCTAGCTAAAATGGGTGACTGGAATGGTGGGATACTAAGTGTGATGGCCCCATGATTACCATCTTTTCCTCTTCAGAGTGGTCTTCTGTAACCATCATCCCTGCCTTGAGCATGGACTGGACTAGTAAATCATTTGTTTGTTGTTATTGTTGTTTGGGTTTGGGTTTTTTGTTTGTTTTTAAGACTGATTAATTGATTTAGAAATAGAGTGAAAGAGAGAGTGTATGATTGTGTTGGGGGAAGGGACTGAGGGAGAGGGACAGAGAAGAGATTCTCAAGCAGACTACATGCCGAGCATGGAACCCAACATAGGGCTCGATCTCGCAACCATAAGATCATGACCTGAGCCAAAATCAGGCATCAGAAACTCAACCAACTGAGCCATCCAGGCACCCCAGTGAATTATACACATTATGACAAAAGTGACAGAAAGTCACTCGCAATATTAGGTTAAAAAAACACTGTAATTTCCGGGGCTCCTGGGTGGCTCAGTTGGTTAAGTGACTGCCTTCAACTCAGGTCATGGTCCTGGAGTCCCGAGATCGAGTCCCATATCAGGCTTCCTGCTCAGTATGGAGTCTGCTTCTCTCGCTGACTCTCCCCCTTCCCATGCTTTCTCTAACTCTAATAAAATCTTAAAAACAAAACACAAAAAAACAAAAAAAAAAAAAAAAAAGAGGAAGAACTCCTATATTAAAAAACAACAACAACACTGTAATTTCCATCTTGAGCACCTCTGAGGGAAGCCACCTGCCATGTTTATGAACTATTCTATGACCATTCTTGTCCTACCCTGCAAGGAACTGCTGTCTCTATCCAAAAGCCAACAAGGACCTGAGGGCTCCCAACAACCTTGCGTGTGAGCCTGGGGAAGCATCCTCCCCAGTCAAGGCTTGAGAGAATTATGGCTCCACCTAATACCTTGATCGCAGCCCTGTGAGGGAGCAAAGGCACCAGCTAGCAACTCGGACTCCTGACCCATGAAAAATGTTGATGGTTGTCTTAAGCCCCTGTCTTGGTGTAATTTGTTATACAACAATAGATAGCTAATAGGCTGAAGAACAAAAAGAAAGCTTGACTTAATACCATATAATGTAATAAGTTAATAATAATAATAGACATAAAAACTAGAACAATTTGGGCAATAAAAAATGCATGACATCATAATGCAGAATTGGGTTATAAGATATACAAACATCAATACTGATATAAATAAATTATTGAAGAAAGAGAGGAAGGAAGACCTATGTCTTACAGAAAATTTCCAAGTAGTACATACTAGCTTCCCCCATTTCAAGGAGGTATAGCTTAATCTCCCACCTCTTGAGTGTTGACTGAACTTGAAGACTTGATTCCAAGAATATGGTATGGAAAGAGGAAATAGTGACTTTAAAATAGAGAAACCTGGAAAACTCCACTTTATCTAAGTGATCAAGCCTAACATCAGCAGGAATAAATAATGTGGATATATACACCCTTTACCCTTTATGATGAGGGGGCACTGCACCTCTTCCCCAGAACTTGTAACTTATAACCCAATCTAATCATGAGAAAAATAGCATGCGTTAGGGGATATTTGACAAAATCTCTAACCAGTAATGCTGAAGACCATCAAGGTCATGAAAAACAAGGAAAGACGGGGAAACTGTCATGAACCAGAGGAGACCATGGAGATGTGGCAACCCATGCAATGTGGTATCCTGGATTGGATCCTAGAACACAAAAGACACATCAGGAAAAAACCAAGCCTTCTTCTCTTCTCCCTGTGTTTCTATCCTCTGTGTGTCTCTTACAAGGACACTTGTCATTAGATTTAAGACCCAATCAGATAATCCAGAATAATCTCACCTTGAAATCCTCAATTTAATTATATTAGCAAAGACTCTTTTTCCAAATAAGGTCATATTTACAGATTCCAAGAGTTAGGATGTGGATGAGTATTTTGAGGGGCCACTATTCAATGCACTACAGATGTTAATGAACAGAAGATGGGTGAAGTATAAACAAGAACTTGCTGTATTGCCTTTGCAAATTTTCCATACATGTAAAAAAAAGAAATTATTCCAGAATAAAGTGTATTTTTAAAAATAGTTAACTTAATAAGTTAAAGCTGGCTTATTTTTTTTAAAGATTTTATTTATTTATTTAGAGAGAGTGTGTGAAAATGTGCATGCAAGTGGGGGGGGTGGGGGAGAGGCAGAGGGAAAGATCCTAAGCAGATTCCACAATGAGAGCAGAGCCACATGTGGGGCTCAATCCCACGACCCTAAGATCAAGACCTGAGTTGAAATCAAGGTTCAGACATTCAAATGACTGAGCCACTTGGGCACCCCTAAACGAAGCTGGCTTATGACGTAAAAATTCAGAGACTGAAACAGTGAAAAGAAGTATCCACAAACAGATATCACTTTGAGGAGAGTAAGATTGGTGACAGCTGTTACCTATAAATTTGTAAAGAATAACACTTAAATTAATAACAAGACTCTAGAAGACACTTAGATTATATTTTGTTTTTATAAGCATTGTCTAAGTTACCAGAGATAGAAAGCCATCTGATCTTTCGAACATCTTCAATCAGAACTTTAAAGTGAAGAATGTGAAATTGCTTTCATGTTTGGTTACTTTTCCTACCCTTTTTAATTACAGAGTTAGAAGAAGGGGATCAATCACTGCAAATATACTTATATTATTTGCAGATTCAACAACTCTTTGATTTTCTTTGAGTACTTGTCACATCGCAGTAAAATTCCAAACTCTACAAAATCTGTCCTAGTTTATTCAGTGCTTTGAACAAATGCAAGATAAGCAGTTCCAACGGCTGATCCTTCTTCTGTATTTATCAACAAAGGCATTCCTACAGCTCCAACCTGTGATTTAAAAGCTTAAAATTATTATGTGGAGCTGCCCGATCCCAACTTTTTTTTTTTGGTCTCCTTTCCAAGATACATTCCTATCTAAGGATGTTGACCTATTCTCTTTTAGGCTCTTTGGGTTATTTTCCTCAATATTATAAAATAGGTTCTATTGTTTCAAATGGTTCACGTTGAAAAGAGATTTCAAGTTTACATAGAATTCTCATCCTTGTGGTTAGAACTCTGCACCTTTCTGTCATGTAGTCACATGACAGTCAGACTGGACAAAATCCCACAGACACGGAGTACAGGAATATCAGGTCCCATAGCCCTGGGATCCAGTCCTGGCTGCTGACCAAACTTCTCTGACTTAGGCAAAAGGACCACCCTCTCTTCCCAGGGTCATCCAGGGCCGATGGAGATGAACAGGAAAGAGGGGCAATTCCCAGTTTCTCTCTGCTTCTGAACACAGAACATGCAAACCCTCTTAAAACAAATCACTTAGGAAGCTCATCAGGGACAGTGCATTTCCCGGCTTTTTCCCTCTGAGGAAAAAGAACACACACACTTCTCATACCCCGCCTTTTCCTTATCACCAGATTCTAAAATTAGAACCTATTCTCCTGTTTTAAGTGACATATTTACCAATGTGTTGAAAAGATGATGAAGATAAAAGATATTATGATGCTGAAAACCCACACATATCACTTTTTCCCCTAATCACCAGCTTATAAATCTTAAATCTTATAAAACTATCTGCTTTCTTGGGGCACCTGGGTGGCTCAGTAGGTTAAACCTCTGCCTTTGGCTCAGGTCATGATCTCAGGGTTCTGGGATCGAGCCCCACATCGGGCTCTCTGCTCAGTGAGGAGCCTGCTTCCCCCTCTCTCTCTGCCTGCCTCTCTGCCTGCCTTTCTGCGTACTTGTGATCTCTCTCGCTGTGTCAAATAAATAAATAAAATCTTAAAAAACAAAAACAAAAACAGAAACACCTATCTGCTTTCTTTACCAATCTATAGATGTTCTCCTACTTGTCCTCCTTTACCTTTTTCTGTCTCATTTGAACCATCTGAACACTCCCTTTCCTCATGCCTATATCCCAAATGTAAGTTCTAGTCACCCCACCTCAAACCAAATGATCCCTGAGAAGTTCCCAAGTGCTCAGTTCTACTTGCTGGTGTTATCTTTTTTTTTTTTTTTTTTTTTGAGAGAGAGAGAGCATGTGTGCCTGAGGGGGCGAGGAGGGTGAAGGGGGCTGTGTTGGGGAGTGGGGGAAGGAGCAGAGGGAGATGGAGAGAGACTCTTAAGTAGATGCCCCAACTGATCCAGGAGCTCCATCCTATGACCCTGAGATCATGACCTGAGCGGAAATCAAGAGTCAGACGCTTAACTGACTGAGCCACCCAGGCACCCAGACCTAGTGTTACCTTCTGAGAGAAGTCCTTGCTTCAACTGCAGGAAGAAAGTTCCTGGCAGTTATCTCTTTTCATTTCCCACCATCTGTTTCTGTCTATGCTCTTCCGAACTTCCTTGTTTCACAGCCATCATGCATTTTAATCATTGAATTTCATGAGACAAAGTTGCCTATGTGACCACCCCCTCCCACCAACACTCTTAGGACTGTTCTAGAGGAACAATTATAACACTCAGACTTTTAAGCTAGGCATGCAAGGAGGGTTTAAGCTAAACTATTTTGGGAGAGGCACAGTGTGGGGCATCTGAGTCTCTCAGTGCAGTACAGGCTCTGTGTACATGGTCTCCTTTCCCCATGTTCTATCCTATTAAGGATCCATGGACAGGGCTGTCTCTGGACTATTCATGAAGCTTGCACACTAGGCTTTAAGATTCCTCAACTTAAATGGTAGCTACTACCACTTCTACCCTCCCTAGAATCCTACAGGATTAGATTCCACTGTCCCTTTCTTCCATTTGTTGACAGTCTTCTTCCCATTTTACAGATCTCACTATCTTCCAACTTCTCATTTGCCTGAACTCATTGTTTCCTCACTACTCTAAGTATTATTTAAGAATTTACTAGATACTACAAATTATTTTATCTATTCTCCCAAAATAACAGCTGGTATTTCACAGCACAGCCATGGTGCAAGATAGAAATATGAACTTCCTTTTACTGTGGGTATAAATATGAATGAAAATGCTTGTAGGTGTGGCTCAAGAATGACCAATTACAGAAAGCCTATACCTTTGTTATAATAAAGAAACTATTCCTCATAACTGAGAAGTTATTCAAAAGTGATCTAAGAAAAGGACTTCAGAACTAAGTTGTGACAACTGGACTACATAGATCCATCAGCAAGAAGAGAGAAAATGCTGAGTGAGATTTTCAGTCTGAAGATTAAGGGTCAAATCCTGTCTCTGCTACTTACTGGCCATGTGACCTTGAATAATTTTCTTAACTTTTGAAGTATATGCACCTAACACCTTTTTTAGAAAATTAATTGTACTCCCATTTTTTCATGCCTCCTTATATCCATTCCCTTTGACTTTCAGGTCCTCCCATTAAAAGTAGACACTATTTCCTCATTCCCTGAATGAGGGCTGCCCTTGTACTTTAGTCCACAGGATGCAGAAGTTGCAAAATGCCAGTGCCTAGCCTGAGCCTTGAGAAGACTTCATGCCTTCACTCACTCTCCTGGAACCCTACAACATCCATCTTCACAAGCCCAGGCTAGCCTGCTAGAGACACAATGTCCAGTCACTCCTGTGGGGCCCAGCTGAGAAAACCACCCAACTCCAGACCTACGAGTGACTCATCCCAAATTAGTCAGTCCCCAGAAATCTGCCAAGTTATTGTAGACACATGAGCAAGCCCACTTAAGATCAACTGTGCCTGGTCTATACAAGAAGAATCACCCAACCAAACCACCAACTTGGGTTAAATAAATTCTAATTGTTTCAACCCACTAAGTTTTGTAACTGATACATATATATATATATATAAAGGTTGTTGTGGAGATTAAATGAAAATAAAACAAAGGGGCATCTGGGTGGCTCAGTCAGTTAAGTGTCTGCCTTCGGCTCAGGTCATGATCTCATCTGTGGTCCCAGGATCAAGCCCCAGTGGGGAGTCTGCTTCTCCATCTCCCTCTGCACCACTCCCCTGTTGGTGTGCTCACTCTCTCTCGCTCTCTCTCTCAAATGAATAAAGAGGCTTAAAAAAAAAAAGTTAGAAAAGAAAACAGAATACAGAATGTATTTATGGCCATGCTTAGCACCTGGTAGATGTTTTATAAATTGCAGTTATTTTTATTATCATGCCAAAATCACCTGCATTTTTAGGCTTAAGAAGTAATATTTCATAAGAGGGAGTTTTCTAATATTTCTGTTCAAAGTCTATCAGCCAGGATACAAATGACAGAAATGTCAACCCATATGATATGCAAAAGGAATTAGCAGAGGAGCTAACATCAGACAGACCTAGGGCCAGACCTCAAACAACACAACCATTTCTCTCCTCTCCTCTTTGTCTCTCTTGGTGTAGACCTCATTCTGACAATTGCAGAAGGCCTGCTCCACAGGGTGATAAAATGAGCCATCCGCAGCTACTCTTCCATTTCTAGGAATACAGGAACAAAAGCAGGTTTTCCTATTGCCTCCACTATAAGAAAGTCCCAGGCAAGGGCTCTCATTGGCCCAGCTTGACTCATGCATCACATCTGAACCAATCACAATGGCCAGGCGATGGGGCTCTCTGACCCCATCAGGTCTTACGCCAATCCTTGTGTAAAGAAAGGCAGTAGAGGCAGTACTGAAAGAGTAGGAAAGAAGAGGAAACATGCTGGGTTGCAAAAATAATACCAGAAGTCTGGAATAAGAAGATGTGCTGTTGCCCCCCTTGAATTCATTATGTGTGCAACTGCCCCTTATCACCACTGGCCTAGATCTTCGGCCTTGGTCTATAGTCCAGTAAGGCAGAAAATAAACTGCCCTCTGAAACCAAATTCAGGCTCCTTGTTTACTTCTTTCTCTGTAATTATACTCCTTATAATCCTCTTAACCGCCATGGTATGGAGCAGTTCCAGGAACACAAGGGAAATTAAATTAATGTACGTGTACCTTTAAGGAAAAGCACTTTATTACACTTGACTTTCCATTCTCTCACCAACCTACAAATATTTGCATTGCATTCTAACAGGGTTTTTGGTGTCCTGAAGGCTGAGATTTTAGAGGCTTAAGCTGCTATGGCTGAATTTATACCTAAGCTTTAAAGATGACATCTCATGTGAGCTGAACCATCAGACTGTGGTGACAGAAGAAAACTCAGAGATCATTTAAACCTAAATTGGATGCAAAGAGCAAAGACATCTCAAGTTACAGGTTTTGGAGCCATGGGTGCCCCGGTTGTTGGCACTGCTGCCCTGGCTCATGGATGACACAGACGCTGCTATGTGTATAAATACACAATACACACAGAGTGCTCAACTTCGAAAATCCTTCTTTCAGTATCAGTGCAAAGACTGAATGTCTCATAAAATTTAAAACTAATAAATGCACAATCCAGTATAACTGATAACAAACTATTGCTATTGTTCAAGAGATCAATCCAGAAATGAGGGATTCCAGCAAAGAACTGACAGATTAAGATATATGTTACCTTCTCGTTTTGTCTGTTCTATGATGTTCTGATCAATGTCTCCTTTCCGTCTGGACTGAAAAGCACACATTACTGTATAACTTTAAATAACTAAACTGAGGGTTTTGGAGGGGAGGGGAGTGGGGGGTTGGGTGAGCCTGGTGGTGGGTATTATGGAGGGCACGTATTGCATGGAACACTGGGTGTGATGCATGAACAATGAATTCTGGAACACTGAAAAAAATAAAATAAAAATAAAATTTAAAAAAAAGCCTGTAACAAATGCCCTTCTCTGGTGGAGCTGCTGATCATGGGGGAAGCTGTGTGTGTCGGGGGCGTGGTACAGGAGGCATGTGGAAAATCTCCCTGTGCCTTCCTCTTAATTTTGCTGTCAACCTAAAATTGCTCTAAACAAATAAACATAAAGTCTTTTTAAAAAATAAATAAATAAACAAACTATTTAAAGCAATGATTTGGTTGTGCCAACCCCTTCCAGGTCATGTCACAGACTCTGACAGGAATTAGCAGATAATTATATTACCTTATAGGGCAGTGGTGTTATGAGGAAACTTAAAATTCAAGGACAAACTAAGGCTCTTTTTTGTTGCATACGTGAGCAAGAACATGCAGAACTATGTCATGAATTCTAAGAGGTGTGAGGAATTCTTTAATACTTAATTGTGTTTAACCAACATCCCTTTTACCTCCTTCAATTTAGTTTGCCTGTGACTCTTCAGCTATAAAATATAAAAACCACATGTAGACTGAATCAACAGAATTAAAATGGGTAAGACTCGAAAAATATATGTGCTCCAAATGCCATCTCTTATTAAGCTTATCTGTATAAAGTTTAGCGGAGGAAAACTACTGGAGAAACACAGAAGATAACCTTAACACCGTATTTAGGCACAGAACACAATCAGTATGCCACTAGAAAATGCAATTCAGTTAATGAAATCTTTTCTGAAAAAAGTTCTGGGTATAAATAAATATATATAAATACTAAGTGTATTTATATAGAGATCATATTTATAAATACCAAATGTGTCTATATATAAGTATTTATAAATATTAAATGTATGTATGCATCTAAATATATCTATGTCAGGGGCACCTGGGTGGCTCAGTGGGTTAAAGCCTCTGCCTTCGGCTCAGGTCATGATCCCAGTGTCCTGGGATGGAGCCCCACATCAGGCTCTCTGCTCTGCAGGGAGCCTGCTTCCTCCTCTCTCTCTCTCTGCCTGCCTCTCTGCCTACTTGTGATCTCTGTCTGTCAAATAAATTAAAAAAAAAAAAAAATATATATATATATATGTCAGATATATTTAGCATATACATGTATCTACATTTAGTATATACATTTAGTATATATATGTATCTATTTATATATATCTATGACATATATATAGATAAATTTAGTATTTGTAAGTGTTTATTTTTATATATGACATATATTGCATACCTTTCCTGTGAAGGAAAATGGAAACAGAACTACATGGCTAAAAGAAAGCAAGAGAATTTCTACAGGTGAAGAAACTTGGGACCCAAAGAGGCAGGGTGACTAGCTATGGACACTGTTATTCGGTGACAAAATCATGGCTAGAACCCACCCACGGCTCTGGCATTTCCACTATCTACACAGGATGCAAGCAGAAGGCAGCTTTATTTCTTTTTCCACAGTCTCTTCAAACCTGCTTTCTGGACTCCGTTTCTAAACCCTTGAATGGAAGGTCCCATAGCTCTCTCTGCCCCTTTAAATTGCAAGAATAATCTTACTTGAGTATTTTAGAAGACTCTTATTTACTGTTGAAATTCCAAAATCTTATTGAATTTAAACTGGTTCCCATGAGCTCTCTTCCTAAGACGCAGGCCTGTGGGGTTAGGTGCTTCTGCCTTTCTTGCTCTACCTCTGACCCTGATCACACAGCAAAAAATGAACAGAGCCAGAATCTGAACCTAGATAGTATGGCTTTAGTTATTTCTCTTAACCTCTTCTCCTTGGCCTCCTGTTACTGCCTGTTAATAGTCTCCCCCACCAGCCCCGATTGCTGGCAATCCACCCCCCAGCCAACCCTGCTGGGCAAGGTCTCCCTAGAAATAACCCCACTTCTGGACTAGAGGAAACACACACCTTTGCCACACCCCTTCTATGGTGGGGAAGACTGTTCCCACCAAAGCCATCTCTCTCTTATGAGCCACTGCTAGGCATGGGCAACTCTAGCCAAAGTCTTAGTGGGCGTCACTGTCCTGAGTCGCTCCAATTCCAGGGCATACATGTCATATTATCCCAGCGGTTCCCCATGAGGGGATGGGTGTGTTGCCGCACATCAGTGACTCTCAAGATACCACCAACTCTTCAACTCCAACCCCAGAGGTAAGCAATGGGCTAATACGGGCAGAACTGGTTACGCAATCATTTGACATGACCTGCTTAGGTCATCGCTTTAGAATTTAGAAGTACTTTGTATCTACTGTGTTTACCTTGGCATTGGGGCTTTGACCATATCTCTGAGACAAGAGGAATAAAGGTCACATTTTAAATCTTGATACCGCCTCTGCTATCTGAAGACACTGAAAAGAAAGAAAAAAGATATATTAGGATTATTGGGATAAATTAATATTGAGAATTGTTCAAAGGTGCCTTTTCTTAAGGATTCCTTTTAGCTTAATAACAGGTTAAGAAAATAACCGTAAGTCCAGAATTGGATTTTAAATTCATTCAACTATCTATCAGTTGCTAAGACATTTCCAAGTTCTTACCCATTCATGCTTGAACACTCTAATGACAGAGAAATCACCATCTTTTGAAATTTTGTTCCCATCTAGGGTTGCTTCCAACCACCAGAGAGTCATTACATGAAACGCAAAACTGTCTCTTTAAGGTTTCTACCCCCCTGACCCTAATTTGAACACAGAACAAGTCTAACCCCTTTCTCACAAGACAGACTTCCAAAATGTGAAGCCAGTGTCACTCCACCTTCTGATATTGCATTTTCTAAATACCCAGGTTCCTTCAGCCATGCCCTTTATAACGGCTTCTACAACTCTTAATATCTTGCTTGACTCCTTCTGGAACAGTCCCTGGCCTGTCTATGCCCCACTTGAGCACCCAGACTTGAAGCAAGAGTGGTCCCACCAGTAGAAGAGGGGACATCTCTCTCCTTTGCCATGTAACACTTTGTGAATAATAAAACCTAAATTAGGGGCGCCTGGGTGGCTCAGTGGGTTAAAGCCTCTGCCTTCGGCTCAGGTCGTGATCCCAGGGTCCTGGGATCGAGCCCCGCATGGGGCTCTCTGCTCGGCAGGGAGCCTGCTTCCTCCTCTCTCTCTCTGCCTGCCTCTTTGCCTACTTATGATCTCTGTCAAATAAATAAAATTAAAAAATTAAAAAATTAAACCTAAATTAACATTTACTCTGCTGACAGCCATGGTACACAGCTGACTGTTCCTATATTCACTGCCAGCTATATTCCCTTAAGTCTCTTCTAGATGTGCTACAGCTAAGGTATGACTTACCCCGTATATGCGCTGTTGTAAGGACGAAGGGAGTAGCCTTTACATATATTTGCTTTAAAATCATTCTTCTAACGCTTACCAAGTTCAACCAGCCTAAGATTTTAGAACTCAGATTTGACCATTTAATTTATTCTAACTTATCATCTCAAATTTTATCAGAAGGTCTTCCACATCTTCATCCAAATCACGAATAAAAAGGATTAAAGAAAAAAGGCCAAAGACGTCCCTAGAGACATCATTTGACATCATTCTAATAAATGGCACCACCTTGGTAGCTGATGAATTAATTATCGATATACATTAACGACACTTACACCTCACTTCAGCCAGAGGTGTGTTATGAGAAACCTTGCCAAGCACCTTACTCAAATTCAGATTTCTAGGTTCTCCACCCTTCCCAGCTCTGGACACTTGGCTAAAAAAGAAAGTCTGCTGTGATGGGTGTTAAGCCCATTCTAGTTTCTCATGAGTAAGTAATGCTGCTTAGGGCTCACCAATCATTCATTTGATACTACAGAATTGAGACCACATTTATTATTATAGACCACAGTTTACTGAAATAACTTCTTCTCCTTTTGAAAATTTCAAGGATCAGAATCCTCACACTTCGGACTTTCAGGCCTTTTGGGGCTCTCCATGATTTCTCACAGATCCCTGCAGACCCATGGGTGCTCACTTTCAAGTTGTCTCAGTAGGAAGGACTTAATTTATTCAGCTGAGAGACTTCTTATCTCTAATAGAGCAGCTGGAAATTCTCTTTCAGTGGCTAAAACAAATATTAACATTAATATCACTAAATCCACTCATTAGAATCCCAGGTTTTGGATTTTGAGCTGTTTGAGCTATTCTCTGCCCCTCAGGAGCACCTGTCTTACCAAACATCCCCCAGTGCTGCTCTCCGCTCCCCCAAAGAAAGACTCTAGCACCGTGAAAGAGCACAGTTACTGATATGGAAACAGATGTCTCTAAAAATACCCTTGGAAATGTATGGACATGAAACACATGCCATATATATTTAGTCATAAAAATAAAAAATCATATATTTTTATCTAGCAGCTATTTATTTCCAGATATGTGACTAAGCACTGCAATCAAGTCCTACCTGACTTAAAAAAAAAAAAAATGTAGACAGATTGAGCTGTCTAACCCACAAAAAAAAAGTGTCTATGAATAATTCAACCCCAGTTGCCATGTATATTTCCTGGCAGACTGGCTCCTGACTAAAGCACCAGCTTTATTTATCTGATTTATCTGATTGGCTTAGGACCTACAGTTCTGTGGCACTTAGCACTTAGAATCTTAGCACTCAAAGAGGCTTCATTCTTGTCTGGACTGGAATCCAGAAGATGTTCTTTTGGGTTCCTCAAAGTAACATATTAAGACAGGTCTTTCCTGTGCAACATGACCAAAAAAAATTTTTTAAATCAAAGCCTCACTTCTGAAAAACTAGTTTAAAGCCAGGTTTACAAAACACCTAGGAAGATGGAGTGAGTCTACTCAAACGCGGATATTCAATTCCTAAATTTCATTGCAGTTAAAGCGCAACTGTGAAGTGGAGTGACGATTCTGTGCTTGGCTTATACTGCCACCTGGTGGCATCTTGCTAGTACTAAATCAGACCCATAAAGGAATTTCAATTAGTATTCAGTTAGCAGTTTTCAGTAACACGGTCATCGACAAGTCAGAGTTTTCTACAAAATGGTGGTGCAGAAAAAATTTTACATAAGTCTTTGTCAACCAAGTTAGGAGAAACCACATCTTACTCAAACACACCATTTATATATATGAACACATTAAGCATTACTAATTAGTATACTCACAATGAAAAATCTATGAAAAAAATGTAAGCTCAATCAAAACTCCCAAAATAAGAAAAAAATTAAAGAAAGAGACAAATCCTCTCTAAACATAGGCATTCCTAGCTTTTAGTTTAAAAAAAAAAAAGTCACATAAATACCAGAAAAACAAACTGGAAATTTAGGGATCAAAGAGTATTATTAGAAATCAGTAGTGTTACAAAAATATTTTTCATAGAATTTCTTAAGGCCCAAATATTTCTTGGTATATTTTATAATTCAGGTTTCTCTTTTGTAAAATAGCTCCTTTTACCCTTGATTTTGCTGGATTTTCAGTGTTCACATGGATTAACATGAATTATTTTATTATTACAGATTGTATTTGTTACAATCATATTTATTATAAGAATTTAGGCAATTTAAAACATGGAATTTCTCTTTAATTACTAAAGATAGAAAATTTTTAAATTTTGCCAAATTAAGTTTATCTATTATTTCCATATTCCTTCCATTTATTTATTTATTTTTTTAAAAAATTTTATTTATTTATTTGAGAGAGAATGAGTGAGAGAGAACATGAGAGAGGAGAAGGTCAGAGGGAGAAGCAGACTCCCCAAGAAGCTGGGAGCCCGATGCGGGACTCGATCCCGGAAGTCCGGGATCATGACCTGAGCCGAAGGCAGTCGCTCAACCAACTGAGCCACCCAGGCGCCCCCTCATGTATTTATTTTTAAAATAAAATTTATTTATATTATTTTGAAAGGTAATGCTTTCTAATGATCAAAGTCAGATAAATCACTCTACTGCCTCATCATTCACTGTCACCAGTTGCTTGCCACCTTCCAAAAATAGCCATTGATTTTCCAGTTTGGTAAGCCCTTTCAACAATCAAGCAAGTATTTTTACTTAGCTTTTCTATTATTTGACTTTTCTTTCATTTAATTCTTTAAACTACATAGGCCTTATTTTGCTTTACATCAATTAAAACTTTTTTTTTTTTAATGACAAATCACTCTTGCCAGCAACATGTGTGGGTTAAGCCTACACTTCTCTGTTAATTTGGGAAGTTTGCTTTAAGACATACCAAGATTTAACAAGTACTCAGAACTACTATGAGTTCTATCTTTTATTCAAATGACAGATGAGTACCTCTGTCATTACCATACTGATCTAATTAGATTAAAATATGGCTTAATATTTAATATTTATATTTATATTATATTTATATAATATTTAATATTTAATATTGGAACATGTTTAATACTTAATATTAAGGAAGGAATTAATCATCCACCATTACTATTCTTTTTCTAAACTGCTCTAGCTATTCTCATCAGTTTCTTATTCCAAATAAGAACTTCAGAATAATTTTGTTAGGTTCCCCCCAAATTTGACCAAGTTACTTTTAAAAAAAGACTTAGTGAGAATTGCTCTAAATTAGGAATTATTTTGGGAAGAATTACTACCTTTACATATAGGTTATTAGTAGAAAAAGCAGGATTAGTGATAAGCTCTTCTGATGTTCTTAAGCTGGATGGTTTTTTCAAGGAACAAATTGATGAAGAAACTCAAAAGGTGTTTTGTGCCTGCAATATGGCAGGAGAGATATGCAGAGAAACCCCCTCATTCAGAATAATTTAAAATGCTGGATAAAGTATTATTTTTCTTTTTTTTAGTTTCAGGGTAGAGTTTAGTGATTCATCAGTTGCACGTAATACCCAGTGCTCATTATATCAAATCCCCTCCTAAATGCCCATCACCGAGTAACGCCATCCCCTCACCCACCTCCCCTCCAGCAACCCCCAGTTTGTTCCCTATATTTAAGAGTCTCTATGGCTTGCCTCTGTTTTTATCTTATTTTATTTTTCCTTCCCTTTACCTATGTTCATCTGTTTTTTTTTCTTAAATTCCACATATGAGTGAAATCATACAGTATTTGTCTTTTCCTTATTGACTTATTTCACTTAGCATAATACCCTCTAGTTCCATCCATATAGTTGCAAATGGCAAGATTTCATTCTTTTGGATGGCTAAGTAATATTCCAGTGTGTGTGTGTGTGTGTGTGTGTGTGTGTGTGTGTGTGTGTATCACATCTTTATCCATTCATCTGTCAGTGGACATCTGGGCTTTTTCCATATTTTGGCAATTGTGGACATTGCTTCCATAAACATTGGAGTGCATGTGCTCCTTTGAATCACTATGTTTGTATACTTTTGACAAATACCTAGTAGTACAATTGGTGGATCATAGGGTAGTTCTATTTTTAACATTTTGAGGAACCTCCATACTGTTTTCAAGAGCGGCTACACCAGCATTGGATAAAGTAATTTTAAATATCATTCTAAATGAATGGCTGAGTTGGTTGAAAAAAGGGAAGTCCTCAAGTCCACAGGTAAAAGATAGCAAGAAATCAAAGAAGTTCTGGAGCTGGCATTTGGTGGGGACATTTATCTATCCTTGGTGGCTTAGGACTTAGGCTTCATAGAGCCATATGGGAGATAGATGATAAGACATTAAGCCTGGGCAAGGTGGGAAACAGAACTTCCCATGCATGACCCATGCATAAGGTTATGTACCATCGAAAGCAACATCCTTAGTAAGTGAATTATGTTACAGGGGTAGGGGGAGCATTCACCCTACAGAGACAATCAATAGAGATAATAGGCCTAAGTATTATCAAGAAGGATAAAATGGGGTGTGGGGGGTAGTTTCCCTTGAAAATTATTAACACAAGTCGCTGCTCATGTAGGATAGGGTACATCCTATCTTATGTGGTATGGCTAGGATAGTCTGAGAATGTTTCCAGGTTAGCAGTACCCTAAATACCCACCAATAACAAACATATAATCCTTTCTAGAAGAACAGACCCAAATGGTTACAACTTTTTTAAAAAAATCACAAACCTATGAGAAAATGGACAAGTGATAATGAATTGAAAGAGAGTTAAACTATGCAAATTTTTTACCTACAGAATATCAAATGAGTATGTTTAATATATTTCAAGAAATAAAAGAGTGTATATTGCAAAGGAACAAAAAATATCACAAATAACCTGTATCTCTGAAAAAGAACCAAAAAGAAATTCCAAAAAAATAATTTCTAATAACTGACATTAGAAATTCAATGTTTGGATCTGGTTTAAGATGGCAATATAAAGAGGCTCTTGACCTCACATCCTCCCATGAACACACCAAACCTACAGGTACATATAGAACGTGTGCCTCTGAAAGAAATCCAGAAACTACCTGAGTGGCTCCCACACAGTAAATGACAAATGACAAAGGACTCACATCAAACCAGATAGGAGAGGCTAATAATCTCCCCATAAACCCCACCCCTGGTGCAGCAACACACAGCCAGCCTGGAACTTTCAACTCCAAAATTCTCACTGAGGAATGAAAGGCTTTGATTTTACATGTGATGCCCTAACTTTTAAAACCTCCACCTGAGAAATGGATGCCCAAAACACCTATTTTTAAAAGCCAATGGGGATTGTATACATGAGACCAACAGAGCTATAGAAAACTAAGAGAGACTTCTTAAAGTGCTGGTAAGAACTCACCATAGCAAACTCCTGAGGGCCCAACACAGACCCAGAGAATATGCCCAGTCTTTCTGTGAAAGAGGCCTTTTTGTATATCTTAATAGAGACAGCCTACATGGTAAGCTTCTAATTTAGCACACAATGAGTTGACTACTGTATTCTCCAGAGACCAGGGAGGCTGGTAGACAGCACTTTGTGCTCTCCTGCTGCCTCACTCCAGGTTGCCAATATTTCTAGGAAAGGAGCTTATATACATATCTGGGGTCCCAGTTTTTGTGGCTGCCATCCAAATAATGCCCCTTCATCACCTGGCTCTGGTGGTGAGTAGGGCTTACATTGGCAGGTTCCACAAAACTGTAATAGTTCTTGGCCAGCTATCCTCTCAGGGCACAGTGCTAATGAGGCCACAGACAGAAATGCCCAGACCCCAGTCTTCCCCTGATACAGGTATATTTGCATACTTTAAAAACTGCTGCCCAAAGGTCCAGTGGCCTATAAGCCTGAATCTAGGAGCTGACTGAGATCTTCCCCTTTGGGACACTGGCAGGTTCTGACACATCTTCAATATTGGGAGCCACTAAGAACAAACAAGACTGCTTAGACAACCACAAAGATTTGATAGAAGCCAATAGCTAGGGCAGGGTTGAACAATAAGGTTCATCTCCCACACAAGACAGCTAGGAGATGTGGCTATTTTACCTAAGGCATAGAAACCAGCACAAAGAGTCAAGAAGAATGAAAAAACAGAAGAAGAAGAACAAGAACAAAACATCAGAAAAAGATGTAATGAAATAAAAATAAGTGATAAACCTCACAAAGAGTTCAAATATTCAAATAATGGTCATAAAAATGCTCGCTGAAGTAAGAACAATGCATGAAAAAGCGAGAATTTTAACAAAGAGTTAGAAAATATAAGAAAGTACCATACAGAAATCACAGAGCTAAGGAACACAGAATCTGAACTGAAAAACTCAGTTGAGGGGTTCGACAGCAGACTGGTTGCAGTGGAAGAAAGGATCAATTACTTAAAGACAGAGTAGTGGAATTCATCCAATCAGTGGAGCAAAAGGAAAAAGGATAAAGACAGCTTAAGAGACTTAGGGGATATCATTAATCAGACTGATATTTGCATGATAGGAGATCCAAAAAGGAGGAGAGAGAAAGGGACAGAAAACTTATTTAAAGAAATAATGGCTGAAAACTTCCTATCCTAAGCAAACAAACAAACAAACAAAACTCAAAACAAAACAAGCAAGCAAGCAAACAAACAAACAAACAAACTTCCCTATCTTGGAAAGGAAAAAGACATTCAGATCCAGGAATCCCAGAGACGTCCAATAAAATGAAGACCTATGAGAAGTGAGAAGACCTATGCCAAGACACATAATTAAAGTGTCAAAAGTTAAAACTAAGAAGAGAATCTTAAAAGCAGCAAGGGAAAAACAAGGTGTTACATACAAGGGAACCCCTATGAGACTATTAGCAGGAAATCTGCAGGACAGAAAAGAATGGCACAACATATTCAAAGTGTTTAAGGAAAAAACCGCCAACCAAAAATGTTCTATCTAGCAAAGTTGTCCTTCAGAACTGAAGGAGAGATAAAGAGTTATTCAGATAAGCAAAAGCTTAAGAAGTTCATCACCACCACACTGGCCTTAGAAGAATTGTTAAGGTGACTTCCTTAAGCGGAAATGAAAGGGCACTAATTAGCAACAGGAAAACATTTGAAAGTATAAATCTCACCAGTAAAGGTAAATACATAGCTAAACTCAGAATAATCTAGTAATGGTGATGGGTTTATCATTTACAAATCTAGCATGAAGTTAAAAGACAAAAGTAATTTAAAAAAACTGTAACTATAATAATTTGTTAATGGATATATATGTAAAAAAGATATAAATTGTGACATCAAAAATATAAAGTATGAGAGAGGGAGGTAAAAATGTAGTTTTTGAATGCATTTAAACTTAATTGTTATCAGCTTAGAATAGACTGTTATAACTCTAGGATGTTTTCCATAAGCCTCATGGTAACCACAAAACAAAAGCCTACAGTAAATACTCAAAAGATACAGAGAAAGGAATCTAAGCATATACCATTACAGGAAAGTATCAAATCACAAAGGAAGAAAGCAAGAAAAGAGCAAAAGAATAAAAAAACTGTAAAATAGCCAGATAGCAATGAACAAACTGGCATTAAGTCCATACCTACCAATATTTACTTTAAATGTTAATGGGCTAAATTATCCAATCAAAAGATAAAACATAGTTGAACAGATCTAAAAAATAAGACCCAGGGTACATGGCTGGCTCAGTTGGTAGAGTATGCAACTTTTTTTTTTAAGATTTTTTTTTAAAGATTTTATTTATTTATTTGTCATAGAGATGGAAAGAGAGAACACAAGCAGGGGGAGCAGCAGACAGAGGAAGAAGCAGGCTCCCTGCTGAGCAAGGAGCCTGATGCAGGACTCAATCCCAGGACCCTGGGATCATGACCTGATCCAAAGGCAGCCACTTAACCAACTGAGCCACCCAGGCATCCCAAGTGTGCAACTCCTGATCTTGGGGTTGTAAGTTCAGGTCCCACACTGGGTGTAGAGATTACTTAAAAATAAAATTAATAATAATAATAAGAAGAAGAAGACCCAAAAGTATGTTGCCTATAAGACACTCACTTCACTTTTAAGAACACACATAGACTGAAAGTAAAGGGATAGAAAAAGATACTCCTTAACCTGGAGAAGAAAAGAAAACAAAGGTTGATATAGGAGACAAAACAAACTTTAAGACAAAGACTAATAAGAGACAAAGAAGGTCATGATATGATGATAGAGTGTGAATGCAAGAAAAGGATATGACAATTGTAAATATTTGTGTAAATACTGACCCAACATAGGAGACCTAAGATATATAAAACAAATACAAACATAAATAAAGGGGGTAAGAGAGAGCAAACAATAATAGTAGGGGACTTCAATATCTCATTTTTATCAATGAATAGATAGTACAGACAGAAAATCAATAAGGAAACACTGGACTTAAACTACACATTAGACCAGAGGAACTTAATAGACATTTACGGAACCATTCCATCAAAAAGTAGTAGAATACACATTCTTCTCAATCACACATGAAATGTTCTCCAGGACAGACCATATGTCAGGCCACAAAATAAGTCTTAATAAATTTAGAAGACTGAAATCATATCAACCATCTTTTCCAACTCCAGTGGCATGAAACTAGCAATCAATTTTAAGAAGAAAACTGGAAAACTCACAAATATGTAGAGATTAAACATGTTACTGAGTAACCAATGGTCAAAGAAGAAACTAAAAGATAAATGAAAAATATCTTCATATAAGGGCACCTGGATGGCCCAATCAGTGAAGTGTCCAACTCTTGATTTCAGCTCAGGTCATCATCTCAGGGTTGTGAGATCGAGCCCCACACTGGGGTCCACACAGAGCATGGAGCCTACTTAAGATTCTCCCCTCTCCCTCTGCCCCTACCCTCCAGCTCATGTGCTCTCTCTCACTATATATATATGTGTATATATATATACACACACACACACACATATATATTTTTTTTTCAGACAAATGAAAGTGGAAATATAACAACCAAAACCGATGGGATTCAGCAAAAGCAGAATAAGAGTGAAGTTCATAGCAGTAAGTGCCTACAGTAAGAAATGAAAAAAATCTCAAATAAACAACCTAACTTTATACCTTAAGGAACTAAAAAAAGAATAAATGAAGCCCAAACTTGGTAGGAAAAAAGGACATAAAGATCAGGGCAAAAAATAAATGAAATGGAGAGTAAAAAGACAGTAGAAAAGATCAAAGGACTAAGAACTAGTTCTCTGAAAAGACAAATAAAATAGGCAAACCCTTAGCTAGACTCAACAGGAAAAAAAAATAATAAAAGAAGATTCAAATAAAATTAAAAATGAAAAAGATGTCACAACTAATAAACAGAAATGCAAAGGATCATAAGAGACTACTATGAACAAATATACACCAAAAAATTGGGCAACCTAGAAGAAAAGATAAATTCCTAGCAACATACAACCTACCAGACTGAATCATGAAGAAATAGGAAATCTGAACAGACCAATACTAATAAAGAGATTGAATTAGTAGTCAAAAACCTCTTAACAAACAAAAGTCCAGGGGCGCCTGGGTGGCTCAGTGGTTAGGGCCTCTGCCTTCGGCTCAGGTCATGGTACTGGGGTCCTGGATAGAGCCCCGCATCAGGTTCTCTGTTCAGCAGGGATCTGCTTCCTCCTCTCTCTCTGCCTGCCTCTCTGCTTGCTTGTAATCTCTGTCTGTCAAATAAATTTAAAAAATCTTTAAAAAAAAAAAGTCCAGATGAGCACTGGTGTTATACACAACTAATGAATCGCTGAACACTACATCAGAAACAAATGTTGTATTATATGTTGGCTAATTGAACATAATAAATAAATAAATAAGTGAATGAATGAATGAATGAATGATTGAAAAAACAAAAGTCCAGGGCCACATAACTTTACTGGTGAATTTTACCAAACATTTATTAGCACCACACTCTAACCAACTGAGCTAACCGGCCAACCACTTACCAAACATTTAAAGAGGAATTAATACCAATCCTTCTTAAACTCCTCCAAAAAAATAGAAAATGAAGGAGGACTCCCAAACTCATTTTATGACACCAGCATTACCTTGATACCAAAACCAGAAAGGGACACTATAAGAAAAGAAAATTACAGGCTAATATCCCTGATGAACATAGATGAAAAAATTCTAAAAAAAAATACTAGCAAACCGAACTCAACAGCGCATTAGAAGGACCATACACCATGATCAAGTGGGATTTATTCCAGGGATGTGAGGATGGGTCAATATCCGCAAATCAATCAATATGATATGCAACATTAACAAAATGAAGGATAGAAATTGTAGGGTCATCTCAAAGGATGCAGAAAAAGCATTTGATAAAATTCAACAGTGATTCATGATAAAACTCTCAAAGCGGTAATAGAGGGAACATTATCTCAACATAATGACATGATATGCCATATAGGCCACATACGACAAGCCCATAGCTAACATCATATTTAGCGGTGAAAAACTGAAAGCCTCTTCTCTTGGAAGAAGACCAGGATGCCCATTCTTGCCACTTTTATTTAACAGAGTACTGGAAGCCATCGCTCGAGCTATTAGGCAAGAAAAAGAAATAGAAGGCATCCAAATCAAAATAGAAGTAAAACTGTCTCTATTTGCAGATGACATAATATATATGGAAAAACTCTAAAGACCACCAAGAAGCTTAGAACTAATAAATACATTCAGTAAGCCTGCAAGATACAAAATCATTATACAAAAATCAGTTGTGTTTCTATACATAAAACTAACAAAAAGAGAAATTAAGAAAACAATCACACTGGGGCACCTGAATGGCTCAGATGGTTGAGCGTCTGTCTTCAGCTCAGGTCATGATCTCCAGGTCCTGGGATCAAGTCCCGTGTTGGGCTCCCCCCTCAGAAGAGAGAATACTTCTACCTCTGCCTCTGCCCGCTGCTTGTGCGCGCTCTCTCTCGCTCTCTCTCTCAAATGAATAAATAAAATCTTTAAAAAAAGAAAGAGAGAAAACAATCACATTTACAATTGCAGCAAAAAGAAGAAAATACCTAGGAATACACTTAACCAAGGAAGTGACAGACCTGTACACTGTACACTGAAAACTGTAAGACAATGATAAAGGAAGTTGAAGAAGACACAAATAAGTGGAAAGATACTCAGTGCTCACAGATGAGAAGAATTAACATTGTTAAATGTCCATATCACCCAAAATAATCTACAGATTCAATACAACTCCCAATAGAATTCCAAGGGCAGTTTTCACAGAAATAGAACAAACAAACCTAAAATTTTTAGGAACCCACAAATGACCCCAAATAGCCAAAGCAATCTTGAAAACGAACAAACTTTATGTCATTAAAGCGACTCTTGGCGGTCTCCCTTCAGGACTGGGGCCGCTTGCCAGAGGAACCAACCATGCAACTAGAGAACTGGAATTTTCAGCCCTACCCACCCACCCCCATCTCTGGAGAAGTGGGAGGGATTGGAAATTTTGTTCGATCACCAATAACCCGTGATTTAACCAATCATGTCTGCATAGTGGAATCTCCATAAAAATTCCTCAGCAAGGAGGTTCAGAGAGCTTATGGATAAGTTAACACATCCAAGTGCTGGGAGGGTGGCAAGCCCGGAGAAGGCATAGAAGCTCCATGCTCCACCCCACACCTCAACTTGCACTATTCATCTCTTCCATTGGGCTGTTTCTGAGTTGTAATCTCCATGATATACCGGTAATAGTAAATAAGGTGTTTTCCAAACACCTGAGTCATTATAGTGAATTATCAAACCTGAGGTGGGGGGGGGGGGAGGGTCATGTTAACCCTCAAATTTCTGGCTGGGCAAAAGTGTGAATAGCCTGGCCACCCCATTGCCGCTAGCAAATTAAATGGGGGTAGTCTTGTGGGAGTGAGCTCTTAACCTGTGGGGTCTGATGCTAATTCCAGGGTATTATTCGACACCCAGTTGATGTCAAAGAATCAGTGAACTGGTTGGTGTGAGGGAAAAAAAACTAAGAATAATGAAAAACTATCTGCCAACAAATTCAAAAACGTGGCAGAAATGGACATGTTCCTAGGAAAGACGACTTAGCAAACATGACTAAAGAAGAAAAAACCTGAATGGTCCTATAGTCGTTAAAGAAACTGAATCAGTAGTTTAACTTCTTCCCACAAAGAGAGGTGCCTAGGTGGCTTGGTGGTCTAAAACCTCTGCCTTTGGCTCAGGTCATGATCCCAGGGTCCTGGGATCAATCCCTGCATTAAGCTCTCTGCTCAGCAGGGAGCCTGCTTCTGCCTCTCTGCCTACTTGTGATCTCTATCTGTCAAATAAATAAATAAAATCTTTAAAAAACAAAAACAAAAACAAAACTTCTTCCCACAAAGAAAACACTAGATCCAGATAGTTTTAAAAGTATGAGGTTTTAGGATTGAGCCACACAGCGGGTTCCCTGCTCGGCAAGGAGCCTGCTTCTCCCTCTCCCTCTGCTTGCCGGTCCCCTTGCTTGTGCTTTCCCTCTCTCTGTCAAACAAACAAACAAAATCTCTAATAAATGAATAAATAAAAATAAAAGTATGTGGTTTATTTTTAAAATTAAAAAAATTAATTCTGACATTATCCTAAAATTTTTGGAGAAGAAAAAAAGAGAAGTTACCCAAGTTATTTCATAAAGCCGTTTCAGACATACTCCACAGAACATTTCCCTGATTGATGTTTTCTGAATAAATTCCCTCTCATATTTAATTCTCCAATATCAAACAACATACATATCTCTCAAAACAATGTTTCAACTGAGATTTATGTAAGAAATGTTTTATTTAGCACCCCAAAACTCAATATAACATTTTTACCAATAACAACAACTAAAGTGTAGGAAATGGCTTAAGTTACATTAGAAACATGAAACATCATGTCAGCAAATAAAAAAGAATACTGTATACCAATGAAAGGGATATTCCACATAAATGCTACTGGTAATAAAAGAAACATTGAAATATTATCCTCGGTATGAATCATTCTCTGTCACATTTCCACAGTGCCTTTCATATTTCATATTGCCCCTTTTTCCCCCAGTTGTGTAGAAGAAGAACTAAAAAGGTTGAGAAAGTGTTAAGGAACTTAATGGAGGAGGAAAAGCAAGCAGAAAAGCAGTAACAACGAAAGACAGTATGTTACTGCTGACAAAGCAACTAGTTGTTAACAACCATATTGTTTAGTGATTCAGGAAGCAAAGTTATGAATATTTACATCCCGATGTTATGCTTTGTTATTTAATAGAGTTTTGCTTACCATATTACAGTTACACTTTAGGAAACTGGTTTGGGTTAACAAGTAACATATTATAATTACACCATTTAAAATAAAAAGAAATAGGTTCCCAGTTAAGGTTTTTGCACAGGACATCTGACTTTCAGAAACAAATTACTAATGTTAAGTGGATAGCTGTATAATTTCACATCAAAACTATCAAAGACAGGATGTGAAAGATAACCACAGTCCCAACTCACCCATAAATGTAAGGGCAAAAATTCTAAACAATATTTTTTGAAATGACACATTTGGTTTCTTTCAGAAATGGAAGCCTGGTTCAACATCAGAAAAATACATTAACGCAGAGCACCTGGGTGGTGCATCAGTTAAGCATCCTACTTTTGGTTTTGGCTCAGGGTAGTGAATTAAGCCCTGTATCGGGCTCTGAACTCAATGTGAAGTCTGCTTAAGAGTCTCTTTCCCTCCCCCCTCCTCTTGCTTTCTCTCTCTCTAAAATAATAAATAAATCCTTAAAAAAAAAAAAGAAAAGAAAAATGCATTAATGCAATGCACCACATGAACAAATTACAAAAAAATACATTCATCTCAACGAGGCAGATAAAACATCTAATAAAATTCAACATTCATGTATGATAAAAAAAATTACTAGCAAACCAGATATACATATGGAAACTCCCATAACCTGATGAACAATAGGAAATACATAAAAATGTCATCCACATCATACACATGTGCTGAAACTTCAAAAGCATTCCTTTAAAATCATGAATGAGGGTGGGGCGCCTGGGTGGCTCAGTGGGTTAAAGCCTCTGCCTTTGGCTCAGGTTGTGGTTTCAGGGTCCTGGGATCGAGCCCGCATCGGGCTTTCTGCTCAGCAGGGAGCCTGCTTACCCCTCTCTCTTTCTGCCTGCCTCTCGGCCTACTTGTGATCTCTGTCTCTGTCAAATAAATAAATAAAATCTTTAAAAAAATTTTTTTAATAAATAAATAAATAATAAAAAAATCATAAATGAGGGCAGCCTGGATGGCTCAGTCGGTTAAGTGTCTGCCTTCAGCTCAGATTATGATCCCAGGGTCTGAGATGAGTCCCACATGGGGCTCCCTGCTCATTGGGGAGTCTGAGTCTCCCTCTGACCCTTCTCCCTCTGCAGTGCTCTCTCTCTCACACGCAAATAAATAAATTTTTAAAAAATAAATAAAATGAAATCATGAACAAGACAAGGATGTCTACTATTATCTCCCTATTAGACACTGTCCTATAAGCCCTAGTTTGGACATTCTTTGTCATACACACACACACAGTATAAGAATTTGGAAGAAATAAAGCCTCGGCAGAAAATACTATTTTTTAAGAAGAAATCCCCCCCAAATGTACAAATGACTTGAAATTATATATTATTTATTATAATCATTTATAGTTATATATTATTTATTATAATTATTTATTATTATATATCTTTATAAATATGTATACATAAATATATATAATTATATGTAAATATATATAAATATATAAATACATAATAATTATTTGTATTATTTATAATAATACAATATATGTTATATAATTATAATATAATTATTATAAATTATTTAATATCTATTGGATATTAATTCAGATTTATAGCACCAACCATAACAAATATTGACTCCAAATGGTTAGAATGAAATGTGCATAGCTTATCTGCAAAATCTTACTTATGTTCCTGATAATAACATTGGGGTGGGACAAGAAGGAGTGGGGTAAAAAAAACAGCTCACTTCTCACTCTGCCCTTTACAGAGTGTGTTGGTTTTTTCTTGCATCTGTAACAAACTAACACAAATTTAGCAGTTTACAATGACACAAATTTATTATCACATTTTGACCTCTATAGGTCAAAAGTCTGGCATGAGCATCACCAGTTAAAATCAAAACATCAGCAGGGCTGTGCTCCTTTCTGGAGACTCTAGGAGAGAGTCTGTTTCCATGCTCATTCAGGGTGTTGGCAGAATTCAGTTCCATGCAGTTGTAGAAATGAAGTCTCTGGTTCCTTGCTGTCAGCTGAAAGCCGTTCCCAGCTTCTAGAGCTGAAACTGTATTCTTTGGCTTCAAAGATCTTCTTCCTCCAATTTAAAGCTAGCAATGGAAGGTTGAGCCCCTCTCCTGCCTTCTCTGCCACAACATCTAATTCTTCTGCCTTCCTCTTCGATTTTTATCTCCTCTATCATGGTCCCCAAACTTAATGACATCTGCAAAGCCTCTTTTACTCTATAATGAAACATCCACAAGCTCAGGTGATGAGGACGTGGACATCTTTGGGGAACCATGCTTCGTAAGGAAACCCAGCTTGTTCCATGTTTGCACTAACACTACATGTAGCTTGTATGTCCTTACATAATGCCTCAGCCCCAGCAGGCAAAGGTGGTGGAAAAACTAAGTAGCAAATACCCTCTATATTTTTCTTGTGTCGTTGCTGCTTGCCTTGGCTTAATTATTGGATTTTCCTTATCAGGCTGTGTGAGGTTGAAGTAGACAGAAAGATGAAGAATTTAGAATTGATTTCCTGACACCAACACTAACTCAACAATTGGAACAAATGCCTCCCCACTATCTACTCTTGAACCATCCAGAGTTTGAGAAAGAAATATAAAGGGGAGAATAGAAAAGCATAAGGTGGGAACAAAAATGTCAAGTCATTAAAAGAAAAGCACCAACATATTTCTCCTTTCGTTAAGAATTCAACCCAAGAAGATTCCATATCTTGGGTGAGGACAAACAAGAAGAGCTAAGCTCATGAGAGTCATTTGTTGTATGTTACTATGTATTACATGGAGCTAGATGATTCCACAAGGCTTTCTTTTTATTTTATTTTATTTTATTTTATTTATTTGACAGAGTGATCACAAGTAGGCACAGAGGCAGACAGAGAGAGAGGGGAAAGCAGGCTCCCCACTGAGCAGAGAGCCCAATGCCAGGCTCAATCCCGGGACCCTGAGATCATGACCTGAGCTGAAGGAAGAGGCTTAACTCACTGAGCCACCCAGGCGTCCCTCCACAAGACTTTCTTAATTCTTTAAACTAACATGTGTTCATGGGTATATTTATTATCCTATAAATGAGGAACCTTGGGGTCAAAGAAGTGGTTATTTACCTAAGAGAACAAGTGTTGGAGCTGGATATAAACCCAGGTCTGCTGGCTGCTCCAGCGCAAGAGAAGCCAAGACTGAGATTTGTTATAAACCCCACACTGTACCATTCAATGTCTTAAAATTACAATCCTAGAGGTATCCCCCTTCCCCAACCTTTTCTCACCCAGATGTTACAGTAACTTCCTAATAAAGGTTTGCGCTATTTCCTTTCTTGTGATCATTACAAATTTACTCCTTCAGTATGTCCCAAGTGTCCACGAGTTGATACTATGGTTCAGGCTAGTCCTTGTGTGGGCTTGGTTTTTGTTTTTGTTTTCTTAATCTTTTTCCTTTCTTCCTTTTCTCTCTCTCTCTCTCTCTCACTAGCTTTAAAGAAATGAGAAAAAGTGCTGGGGTGTGGTCCCTTGTGGTCTCTGCTAGGACCTACAGGAGCAAGGAGCCCCCCTGGCTATTACACAGCAGATCTCACTGCAGTTTCTCTCACTTCATTGCATTAGGGTTATCAGGCAAAAAGCCAATTAACAACCTCTGCTTTATTTCTGTGGTAATCATTAGTCGACTCTAAAATTTCAGCATAAAATCCCAACTTCTACCCCAATTACCAAGCCTCAAAAGATTTGCTCCTACCTGTCTCTTCCGCTGCATCTTATGCCATTCTGCACTCCTCGGGCTGCTCCGGCCACACGGGCTGCTTCTCAGCACCAGAAATGTGACTAGTTTGAACTGAAATGTGCTGGAAGTATAAAATACACGCCGGACTTTTAAGCAAAATATATCATTAACGTATATCATTAATCATTAATGATTTTGCATTGATTACATGCTAAGTTACTACTGAAATTAATTTAAACTTGTTTTTTACTTTTGGGGTGGCATTTCAAACACTTAAAATGGAATTCGTGGTCCGCACTGTTTCTATCGAACAGCCTGCTCTGCCACATAACCTCCTTTTGCTTCCTCCTTGGCACTCAGGCCATCTGAACCTACGTTGTCCATGTCACCTATTTAGTGCCTTTCCCGCCCAACTTAGAACGGTAAGCCGGGACCCCTGGGCGTCTCATTCACACCCGGTTCCCAGGGACTGAGGTCAGAGCCTGAAGCTAGGAAGGGCTCTACAAATCTGTTCTTTGAATGAAGGACCCGACTCTTCCTCAGCCGGAGACTAAAGAACACGAGGTCTCAAGTCCTCTGCGCTACATCCGCAGCTCAGCGCGCACCACACGCTCCCGACACCGGGAGAGGGGTGGATACCGGAGAAAACCTGCCTGGGCGAAAGCACTGGTCGCACAACGCAAAGCTGAAAGGAGGACTCCTGGCCCCTCCGTGCTCTTTCCCTCGTCCCCCCTCCCGCGACCAATCACCGCGCACTTCGCCCTTGCGCAGCAGGGCGGCGTCTCGCGAGGGCGCGGCGGCCAGTGGTACAGTCCGTCCTCCCCGCGCCCTCCGGACAGTGGGCCCTTCCAGTCGTAGAAAAGCATTGTGGGAGCAGCGTGCGGCCCTTCTTGCTTCTGCGCTGGGCTGGGAGGAAGTGTTCTGTGCCTCCGGTGATGGCGGGGCCCTCCGCCTGCGCGGTTTCTTGGCCTCCAACGCGCCCAGGCGCCGGGCAGGGGCGCGCGGCCGCCTTGAGGGTGATGAGACGTCTTTCGCAGCCGGGCCGGTACCGAGGATCCCGTGCCCTGAGTCCGTGGAGGGAGGAGGGCAGCGGCCTTGGCTCGGCCACGTTGCCCGTGGACCGCAGGAGGCACCTTAGGCGGCCCTTAGGCTGCCTGCCCACGCCAGGAAATGGGAGCTGGGTGGGTTTGAGTGCTTTTGAGTTTCTTGGTCATCGACTGCCTGCTGGGGAGGTTTCCGTATAAGCAGGGAATTCTTGGGTGTGAAAGAGAAAGGTCTCACCATAAGTAGGCATGTGTGCCTCCCGCATCACAGTTGAGATCGAGTCGACGTAGGAGTAAAGTGCCATTTAAGGTTTAGATCTCGATAATTGTTTCAAGATGCGGAACTCGGCGAATGAGTGTCATCGACTTTGCAGGTGAGTTTGCATGTTCGTGCAAGAAAAACCGGTTGCCTCGCAGCTTCAATGTTTTAACCACTGAAAACATTTTGAATTGCAGTTCTTGTTACCTGGTTTGGGATTTGAATTGTAAAGGAAAATTTACAGCTGGAATTAATCCCTTTCCAGCTCTAACCCACAGAACAGATCATTACAGGGTCAGTAGCTTTGTGCCAAAGAACAGTCCTTGCGCAGTTTCCATGTAGCCTTTGTGTTGCCCGTTCACTTTTGGAAACTAGTGAATGTGGTGTCAAAAAAGGCATAAACTAAACACTTTGCAGCCTTTTCCTGCCCTTGAATTTGGTATCTTTGGTGTAGGAGCTGCGGAAGTAACAGTTGATGCTTTTGCCTTAGTTTACGTATGTGATCTTGACTCTGCCAACATGAAGTGTGTATAGTTTTCCTTAACTTTTTAAATTTTATGCAGGTGAAAGCTGGATGCTTGAAGTAAAGACTGCTGCTAGCTGAACACTGGGAGCACAAAGGTGACATAAGGTAGGGTGATGCTACCTTGTAGTTATGTCGCAAATTTTACCTTTCCAGATTGGGCTGCCTTTTCTAGTGGGTGTTAGATTAAATTAATACTAGTACTCCAACATCTGTAGTTAACAAGGTGAAATTAACAGCAAATAGGGTAGCCTGTTCTTAGCTTACTTTTGTAATTTTAAGATAACGTGTATGTGTGTAGCACCTACATTTCAAACACTTAGTCAAATCTCAGGTATGTTTTATGTGGACATTTAAAGCTGAGTCCAGACCTGCATAACTTAATGGAATTCAGAGGAGTATAGACTGTTAAATTAATCTATGATACATGTGAATATTTGCTTGTCAAATTGAGTGCTTTATTTTGTTTTTTTAGGATGTCCTTGATGAGGAATTCAAAAACATCATAGGAAATCTTGACAAGAGTTGCTTGGATCATTTAAAACTCCCAGGAGCCTGAGGGGCACTAAAATTAGTGCTTGGACAGTCTATAAATAAACACACCTAAAACAGTAGGGCTACAAATAAATATTTCATTGTGCTTCTTGAAGGTTTGTGTATTAACTACCAGCAAATAGCACTTTTCACTGAAAGATCAAGGGAAAGGGTGGGTTTCTCCTTCCTTCCCCAGCAACTTCAAAATGATGAAATCTCAGTTTCTAGGTCACAGGTGTGTTTTCCATGGTCACTGCATTTTTATTTTTATTAGATGACAGTCAGCATATCCTCTGCCTTCACTTTGCAGGAAAGAACAAATAGTCTGAACATTCAAAAAATTTATTGAACTTTTCAGTAATGTACTAGGAAGTGGGGACACAAGGGTGAGCAAAACAGTTCCTCCTTTGGAAGCTTAGAGTTGAATGGCAGAAATGTCATCACAAATATAAAACTTCGTGAGACAAGTCCCATGCATGAGTTGACCAAGACAAAGAAACCTGAGAAAGCCGTTGAGTCTAAGGGTAGGTGTCATTTTTGCAAGGCAAAGTTGGGGATGATGTGTGCAGAGGCCTTGGGCTAGAAAAGGTCCAGATAGGTCATAGTTGTAGTTACCTTCCCTCTTAAATGCCCTGATTCAGGCAAGTGCTTAATGAGGCTTGAAGGTGGCTGTTTGCTGAGCTCATTTACAAAATGAGCCTGAACAACAGGTAAGAGACCATACCTCCACCTACCTTGGACCAGTGTGGTGAAATTTGTGGGGATCGTTAAACTGTAGAGGGCAAAGCTCACAGGAGTTGGTAATAGGGGAGGTGTCTATAACAATTGCTAGTTGTGTCTTGCACATTCACAATGTAATGGTCCTAAATCCAGCTAGAGAGCAGCATTTTTAACTAGTTGAACTGGGATTGCCTTGGAGACATCTAAGTGGCCTTCTGGCAGAACACTGGTCTATAGACTTAGCTACAGGAATAAACTTTAAGGCTATGGGCATAAATGACATCCACTTATAGGGGAGGGCTGAGATTGGAGTGAGAAATCAATTGGTGAGGTAGAACAGCATCTGACTGGAGCAGTAAAGGATGGTCAGAAACGTAGCAAAAAATACTGCACTAAAAATGTTGCGGGGCAAACCGTCAAAATTTGGTACACAGTATTTAGTGAGGTCTGTAGTGGAGCAGTTTAAATCACGATTTAGGAGATGGATTGAGGACACAGGCTACAGATAACCCTTTCAAGAAACTGGGAGAGAGAAAGATAGCTAGGGAGGGAATTGTGGTTATGAAAGTTGGCTGGCTTTTTTTAGGTGGGAGAGTTAATAGTTTAAAACCAAGTTGCAAGGATCTGGCTGAGAGGAGTAAGTTGACAGATAAGGCTGAAGGAAATTGGGCTCCAAACCACACAAGGATAGGAGTACTGTTAATAGCAACTCTGGAGAAGTTTGGGGGAGGGAGAAGGTGAGATGTCCTGCGTGAGTATTTCTATTTTTCCTGTAATAGTCACCCTCAAATGAATTCATCTTTGAGGGGAGTTAGGTAGCTAGGCAAGATGGAGGGACCATTTGCATTTGAGGGTCGTGAATTTATAAGCTGAGGTCAACTGAAATCCACAGTCTTTTCTGAAAACACAAGGACACTAGAAGTTAAAAGCCAACACTTAACAAAAACCTTTTTACACTTGTAAATAACCAGCAGAACTTAATGCCATAAAATACAGTATTACAAAGAACATATTTATATTAATAAAAACATCTGCAATCTGAAAGTGATGTCTCAGTCGTCATAAATCTGTGCAGGGGCTGAGATCCACCTAGAGTTGGGAAGAATCTTTTCCTCCACTTGGTGTGCTATTGCATAGCTAGGCGGCTGCACACCAGGATTCCCAAGCTTTGTTTGGAAGCATCTGGTCTTGGTCATGGACACAAGATACCTGGAGTCTCCAGGAAGAAAAATAGGGCATCAACTGAATGAGTTTTCACAAGACTATTCCAGTTACCAAATAAAAAGGCCCTTCAGCACAAATATGCTGTTAAACCTTTAAAAGATGCAACAGGTTCGATTTTTTTTTTTTCTTAAACACTTGCAGGTCCAACATACTTCAATAACAATTCACAGTTTAAAAGTAAAGGTGGCACATACCCCTTCCCACCCCCAATCCCAGGCCCTTCTTCCTTGGCATCAAGTCTCTATCTTAAGGCGTGAAGCTTGGACAGTTTTTACTGTTTTTGCCGTGTGTTTTCCAGCCAAATTGCTTGTAGATGCCTGAGATTTTTCTTCAATCAGGCTATCTTTAGATCCATTTCTTCTCTAGAAAAAAAATACATTCAAAAGATTCAGAGAAAATTGAAATCAGTTTTATTAATACATCAGAAATTAAGGCCTCAAACCACAAAATACTTACGCTTCACAACATCAAAAGCTGTTCAACAAATACTCGTTATAACATTAAATCGTAAATGTAGAGTTAAATCATAGTAACATGCGTAATAACACTTTATGCATGAAAATTAGTCCTCGGTTATGTGCGCAGGGAGGTTACCCAAAACAGCACTACCATGTAAATTAGTCTACCACTAAACCTGTCCACTCTGCCTTCATATTTAAGGACATAAAGGGAATCAGTCCATCATCCATCCCACTTTAACCAGCTTTCGGTGAGGTGAGGTATGGGCAGGCCATGCCACTCCCAGACTTATGCACCCTGGCAGAACTAGAACATGCAGCTTTTCTGCTTCCCTGGCTCACTAAGTCCCTTCTCCACATGGCAGCCAGATCAATGGTTTCCTTTTGGCACTTGGAATAAAATCCAGACTTTTTCCATGGTATCTAAAGCCCTGTGTTATCTGGCCCCACCCCCACCGTGCTCAGACCACATGGGCTTTCAGCTCAAACAGGCCCTTTACGACTGTTTCCTCCCAGGCTCCTCCCTCTGCACACGGGTGGCTTCTCCCCTGCAAGGTTTCAGCTTTACACCTTGGTTTCTGAGATGGCTTTCTTGGACCATTCATCTCTGTAAAGTGAGGTCACCTGTAGATTTTCTAACTCAGCCCTTTGTTTCTTCATAATGCTTAACTAGTTTTTAAATTTTGCCTGTTTCCTTTTATGTGTTACCTGTTTAGGCCAGGAGTCAGCAAACATTTTTCTGTGAAGGGCCAGACTGTGGACTCTTTATCTGCTTGTTGTTAGGTCGCCACCCCCCACCAAACACCCCCTTCTTTAAAACAACCTTTAAAAATGGAAAAGCCATTATTAGCTCCTGGCCTGTACAAAAACAGACCAGATTTAGCCTATAAGACTGGTCTGCTGACTACCCAACCAGTGCCTGTCTCATTACATGTGATCATTAGATGTTTGTTGAATTCAAAGTCAAAGGTGTCACATAGACAAGCTTAGAATCAGAGCCACTGGTCAGAAGATGCATGGGAGTTCTTGTGCGCAGCGAAGTGAGAGTCACTCTTCAGTATGCCTAAGTTTGAGATTCCTAAGTGATGGTGATGAGGGAATCTAGTTGGAAAAGCAAAACTCCAATAAAATAAGATTCTTATTTGTACTGAATCCAAGTTTGAAGTTTTAAGACAAAAAGTTCTGAAAAACAGTGCTTATTTATCCTCACAGTAACCCTAACATGTTATTATCCACACTGCACAAAAATCGAAGTTTAGAAGTTAAAGTTTGTCCAAAGTCACACAAGTGCTGTGTAGAAACAGGGAGACGCAAATACAGGTCAGTCTGAATGCAAAGCCTAAACTAATCTTGAAGATAAATTTTAAAACTACTATTGACTTGAAACAAATTGGGTAACCTGTTAGCTCTCCTTGATCTATCTAATCAAAAATGAGGCAGATTTTGGTGGAAGTTATGATTAAGTACCCAGATCTCCATTCTGGACTGAGGCATTCACTTGCCCACCTGCTGGGAGTACTAGCTGCGGTACAGCTCAAAAACGGAGCCCTTCCCCATAGACTCCCCTCAGCTGAAGGCAGTCCCTTCCCCAGGGCACCCCTTATGAAATGACTTGCTCCATGGTGAATGTGAGAGCTTTGCATCCAGAGGGGAGGGACGGAATGGACCATCTCAGGTCTAGAGCTCGGTGTGGAATCAGCTGATGCTTTATTGGGAGTACACCACACACTTCTACTCTTGCCTTTCACTTCCCAAGTGTTGATCTTAAGAGTGCTTTCCAATAAACTTCCTCCTTGTAAACCTTGATCTCACATCCCACAGTCTTAAGCCCAACTTATATCAGCACAGGCTTTTCTGTCCCTGCTCACATCAATGACAAAAATGAATCAGGGCAGCATATGACAAGTACTACTGAAGTCCATTTTCTTAGGTCATCCATCAACTCCCTGAGTTTACATACAAAACTATGTATGTGCTTGTATGCATTTTTATGGGTGAGAAACAGCAATTATAAATGCTTTCCAAAGGGATCCAGGATCTTTTACAAACTGAAAACCACAGGACTGTGAACAGTGGGCTGACACTGGTCCATTATAAACATCAACTTTGTTCTTAGAGTGATGGTTTAACCAGATATAAATCCATCTAATGATCTTAACCTACTTTTTTCTCTCTTCCTTAGCATGAGAGACAGTATTAAACACCTTGCTACAGTATGTTTGTGACAGTGCTCTCGATAGATCCACCTAATTCAACTGAGTATTAAATCCACTTTATTAAGGCAGCTAGGTGCTCTATTATGTCCTTGAATTCCCTTTTAACCACTTTTTATTAAACATTCCCAGAACAAAAGTAATTCTCTTTGATGGAGAAGACAGAAATAAAATAGGACTTGAGTAATTTCCGTTTGCCATCAGTTAACAATAGAAATCTGCCCACTGTAAGTCTATCACTTTCTCCTTGCTTCTCCGGGTCAAAAAAAGTATCTAAAAAGAATTTTTTTTTAAATTAGTGAAGCCATTGTTTCTTTATTCTGACTCCAAACTATCTTACCATCTTTGTTATCCTTGGGCTTTGCTCTAGGCATCAGACCATTTGAGACCTTACACTAGCTCTAGCTCTCACCTCTAACGTAACTCTTCCCACATTGTGCCTTGCTTGAATCATGTCACCCTCCTTCCTTCTTCCACACTTTGTATAACTTCTTTTAAAATTATGGAATCTCAAGAGTCAAGTTAGAGATTCACTGCCCTATTTCCCCAAAAGAACTTTCAGAAAAGTGCTTCTCAAAAATTGTCATCAGTACCGATACCTTAAAACTTTATTACCAACCTGATGAACCGTGGAGCCACCAGAACCCTGAGCATCTGAAGAACGGGTCACGGGAAGTGGAGGTACAAGATCCGTTTTTGAACTGCAGAGAATTTGTTTTAGAATTAACGATTGAGACAGTACCTAGAATCACAACTTGAGCTGGAAGAGGATTACAGGATAGAAAGCGTGTTTTATATACTTTCATATTCCTTACAGTGCCTACACAGTGCTTCACACAGAGAGGTGTTTAATAAATGTTTTTGAATTAAGTTGAGCAGGTTAAGTAACTTGCTGAAAATCAAAGCAAATAAATAGAGGAACCAAGAATAAAACAGGTGTGGTTCCCATGTGCTTTTGTTACTGTGACATGTATAAATGGCTTTTTGATTTGTTTCCAGAGGAGCATTTATTGTCCATTTATTCTTTTTTCTATAAACCTATGGAGCTATAAATAGCCAGGATCTACAATTTACAAACAAAACAAAAAATAAACAAAACCTGGCTTACACCTCTCTCTGCTGGGTTAGTCTATCTCCCAAATTATTATTTATTAAAATTCTGAGCCTTAATTCAGAGTTCAATGATTAACATTCCTAACCAGCAATACCAAGTACATGATGATTAATTATTTCATTAACGTATTCATTTAAAATAGAGCACCTAGGGACGCCTGGGTGGCTCAGTTGGTTAAGCAGCTGCCTTCGGCTTGGGTCATGATCCCAGTGTCCTGGGATCGAGTCCCGCATCGGGCTCCTTGCTCGACAGGGAGCCTGCTTCTCCCTCTGCCTCTGCCTGCCACTCTGTCTGCCTGTGCTTGCTCTCTCTCTCTGACAAATAAATAAACAGAATCTTTAAAAAAAAAAAAAAAAATAGAGCACCTATTGTGACCACAGTGTGAGATATGGCCACTTAACTCAAAAGAAAAACTAAATACAAAGAAATGACTGTAGCATATATTTGCTGTAGTAAAAGAAAAATGTCATCAAATCAGAAAGAAACTTATGCCACTTCTCTCGAACAAGAATGTCTCATTCATAACAGAATAGTTCATACATTTTTCTTCTTCTAAAAGTTTCGTGCAGGGCATCTGGGTGGCTCAGTCAGTTAAGGGACTGCCTTTGGCTCAGGGAATGATCCCAGGGTCCTGGCATGGAGTCCCACATCAGGCTCCCTGCTCTGTGGGGAACCTGCTTCTCCCACTCTCTCTGCCATTCCCCCAATTTGTTCTCTCTGTCTTACTCTCTCTCTCTCTCCCCCTGTCAATTGAATAAATAAAAACCTTTAAAAAAAAATAAAAGCTTCAGTGCATAGCTCAGAGGTGGCATGATTTAGCCAAAGTATAGTCTAGATCTGTGCTACCCAGTGTGGTTGCCACTAGCCATACAGAGCTATTTAAATTAATTAAAATTAATTAATTAAATTTTCAGTTTCTTAGTTACACTAGATAGAATAATCAAATAATAACCACACATACAGACCATTCCCATCATTGCAGAAAGTCCCATTATACTATCTGCTCTGGAGCTGAAGCCATGAAGGGGATGATGTACTCAAGCTTGCCTACTTACTTCACCTCCGAGAGAACAGATCGCTCTCCATCTGAACACTGGGACCGGCGATACTGGCGGTAACTTCGAGGCGAATGGGAATGCCTGATGCGGATTGGGTCACCTTGAGTCCTGAACAAGCAACCAAAAATGTGGAAACAAACCAGAAGTCAGAACAGGATAATTTGGAATTTTTCCTCAATATGGAATGAGACTTTGAGAGTTTAAAAAGATCTTGATCCCTCTGAGCCTGGAAAACCTAAGTGGCTTAAATTTCACAAGCTAACAAGAGAAAACTGCTCCTTTGACTATACATGAAAATGCCACTCTAGTATTTGTATGTACATGGGTGATTTTATATATATATATATATAAAATCTTATAAGTGAAAAAATTGTAATGAAACCATTCCTTGTTGCATTTTTTCCAAAAGTGTGGAAGTAAAAAACCTACAATGCAGACAAAATGACATTCCGCCAGAAAAAGTTGGCCCTTGTCCTAGCTACTAATTAGGCTGTCATTAATAACTGAGTCTTTAGCCTAAAGATAAGGAGAGGTGGGCGGGGGCAGTTGGCGAGGTGTGTACAAACCTGCTGTTCTACCAGAGAGAGGAAGCAAGCATGGGTTACAGAGCAACATAAAGCCATGAAGTAGACACTTCCTCTTAACTAATTACAGCAGGACAGAAAACAATAAAGAAGTCATCTTCTGCTGCACTCTAAACTGAATGATTAGGGAGTCCCGTTAGGCTTCCATGAAGCATGTCCCATGTGCTAGTCTATGACAGGGATTGGATTGGGCTTACAGGACAGGATTTGTAGCCAGCATCATTCTCTGGGCATTAAAGTAATGAGCAAGAAGAAGCATTGTTACCAGTTAATGAGTATCTCAAAGAATTCTTACTTTAAAACTGACATAAGGCATCAAAAGCCCCTTGCTAGCTACCACATACAAACGGGCAGTTAACAGAAGATGACAATGACTATAGGGCAGAATAACAATTAGCTTTAATATACCCTTTTCTACCTCTCCCTCAAGTTTTACTTTTAGTTAAAATGCAAAGACAAAGCACTTCGTGGAACACCACTGACGAGTAAGAACGTACTATTTACTTAGAAGTATTAATAAGACGTTTGTCAAAAGATTTTCAAAGACATACGCACTCTACTTTAGTATACGGAATCTCTTTTAATTGTTCTTCAGACAATCCAGAGGGATCCACAAGTTCCTTTCTAGAAGGGAATGTGCAAGAAAATAAAAGTTACGATGCTGATATAAATAGTAATACCTTTCACAAACGGCAGATGGGTTTTCCCTTCCTAATCTTATCCCTAAATACAGTGTTAGTAAAACTAAGAGAAACATAAGCCAGGAACAAAGATTAAGAAACTAGAATGTATTCAAGGAAAAATGGGGGGTGGGGACCCTTCTCTATAGCTCTTCTCCCTTTTTTCCAGTTTTTCTATAACCAGAATGTAGAGGACTCTCCACCCATCATCTCCCTACAAAAAATCTGCTTCTCTCCCCTGTAGTAGGCGTCTTTTTTTCCTCTGAATCTGTTTTCCTTGGTATTTATTTGTAAACTATTGGCCAGTCTGAGGCCCATTTACAGGTAAGGCTAAGTGATCTAAAGAGAAGACTGCCTGGAGAGGGGCTGCTGGCCTGGAAAGGCACCGCCATGGGAGGGCGCTGTTCCACATAATGATGGCAACAAAGACCATGTGACAGGCTTCGGCCAGAGGCTGCCTCTAGCTGTCCTTAGTGGTCCTCGTAAATGCCTTAAGAAAAAAAGCAGTACTTACTGAATATGCTTCCATAACTCTTCTTTTGCCTGGATATCAGGGCTCCTCCTATAAAGAGAGAACACACCACTCATCTCTGCAAACATGCTTCATCTGACAACCTCACAGCTAACTTTAGCAGAGCAACATTTATAGTTTTCAGTCCGTGAAGTTATTTGCCAGCAGGGATGGGACAAGGAAAGACTGGGCATGGAGAGCCAATGTGGGGTAGTATAAAGGCACCAGAAAATTTATCTGCTAGCACTACTGAAGAAAAAATCACAGAACAACCAGCCACAACCAGACAGGGCTTTATCTGATGAAGGAGCTTAGATGTTTAGGAGGAAATCCACACACCCTCCAGTGGTGATCTGTTCCTGGTCCTTCTGGCTATTTCTGAGTAAAGGCAAAGAATTCATTCTGATTCTATTAATATGAAAGATTCCCAACAGGACCTGTGATTACCTAGTGGAAGCAGCAACCAGAGGGAAAAGGAAATGGTGGGACAGCTCAGGCCAGCAGACTGTACCAGTGACCCATATTTCCTCTTACAACTGATGTCGTGTTTCTGGGTCATAGCGTGGGCCCAGAAATGCTGGGACATATGTGTGGCTCGCACTGTCACCCCCTCTATGCCCCATCTCTATCCCTATCTACATAGCCCACAAATCTCTTCTCCAAAAGCTACTTGAGTAGAAATTATACCACTACTTTTCATTTCCTAGAATGAGAATTTGAAGTCAGCATTCATGTGTTCACCCTCCCCATAATAGCAGTGAATAATAGAAATAATAGAATAATAGAAATCTGTTATCACTGCAACTGCTGCCACAGAATGACTTTTTTTCCTAGTGAGAAAATGATAAGCTTTCATTCCTCCTTTCAACAGAACCAAGGCCTCATAAAGGCCCAAAGAAAGGACCCAAACCCTAACAATTAAAAGGCCTGGAGGTTTGCAAAGCCCCTGCAATGCTCTGTCCTGTGGAATTTTACATTCATAATCTGTATCAACATTTTGGGCTCAGTATCACTTTCAACATACGATACTATCATTGCTTTCATTTTTCTTAGTTAATGAGGCACCTCTGAGGCATTCTGGTAGGGCTTTCCAAGCCCACAGAATACAATAAGCTACTTTCTAGCAATTAAATTGACTAAGTATCCCCCCACCTCCACTTTGTGGGGGGAAAAAAAACTGTAAAGGTCTTTTAATCAACTCAAAAGGAATCAAAACACGGAAGATAAGGGAAGGGGATGAAGCCTTGGTCTCAAACATAAAACGTGATATTGTTAAATGTTGATGTTGTTATATAATAAAATTATACGCTTAAAAAAATCTTAAGAAATGCTTCTTTGGAAGGATTTTCTGTAAGAAATCTGCCTTTCCTACATTTGGCTGGTGTGGTTCACTAGACAATATCCTAATCCATTAAATGATACTGCCAGAGAAGGTACTGCCAGAGAAGGTGAGAATATTAAAAAGCACTAAGCTTAAAAAAAAAAAAAAGCACTAAGCTATTTACTGCTTAAAATAAGGAAGGATGGTGCTGTTTTAACTATATACCAGCATCTGATTGTCACAGAAGGTCACCCAGTAGTCTAAAGTATTACATCTTATCTAGGTTAGCCGGCCATTATACTGATAATCATTCTTATGTCTGGAAGATGCAATAGTGTGGCTACCTTTGAGCTGAGCCAGGTTCTTACATTTTGAGTCAGATAATTCTTTGCTACAGAGGGTTGTCCTGTGCATGGTAGAAGGATTCGTAGCACCTGCGGTCTCCATCCACGATGCTACTAATACCTCCCCAGGGTGACAAGCAAAAATATCTCCAGATCTTGGCAGATGTTGCAGAGGGGGCAAAACCGCCCCCACATATGAAATGACTGGTCAAAGGTATGACCTGAAAGTAAAGCGGCTCTGGCTGGGAGGAGGAACCAGCTCCCTGGAAGTCAGCTCCCTGCAGAAATCCATTATATGGATACGGAAACAGTGCTGGAAAGAATGACAGCAAGGCGGAAACTAGATCTTAAGAGAATGAGGGAAGAGGCCCAGGGCACAGTTGCTGAGCTACAGTAAGTGGTGTAATTTTGATGGCATGAGATTCAAAACTGAGTGCTTTGAGGAAGAAGAGAGAGAATGAAAAAAGCAATGAGGGGCAAGTAGGATGTGCCTGTCCCCCATGATCACCACACCAGGCTAGTAATGAGAGATGGTGAATATGAACAATATACAAAAAACCTGATAACACTGGATATTTCTGAGTGTTGGAATTGCAGGTGATTTTATTTTCTTATTTATACTTAACCTATCTTTTCTGATTTTTAGCCAAGAGAATTTCTAACCTTGGTTATTAGAAAAGGAAAAAAAATGTATTTTCATGTTTTAAAAAATTACTATCGTTGCAATTCCACAGGCAATTCCTTTCATTCCCATCTTATAAGAATTAGCAGAAATGTTATCTTAACCCAGATGGGAACATTAGTCCTTCCAGCCATAAATAATGATCCTAAAAGATTCAGAAATTTAGTCTATATGTTTCAGTTCTGTAGCATCTTTAATACTCATATATTTAAGGAAACTAAGTTCTGAAATGGCCAGCAGTTTCAAGCAGCTGTAGGGTAGGAAGAAGTCTCCAAGCTAAAGAAACAAACCAAAAAAAACAAAAAACAAAAAACAACAACAAAAAAAAAACCCCTATTTCCTCCAATTGCTAGACCACCTGTGATTTAACAAATGTAAACACAGGCAACATGCTAATGAGGAGTGTATTATTTTTATGCTTACATCTGCACACATTTAATCAATAATTTAGGATGAATTCAGGATCTGCAGCTCAACATCATTTTACGGAATTAGAAAGCTGTGGGATTTTGAAAGCCATTTTTCTTAATTAAAAGACCCTACTTATGCAGATGTTTTACTTGAACTCTCCAAGTAAGTTCCTAAGGAAATGTTCTATTTCTATAAAAAAAAAAAAAAAAGACACATGAAGTCTAATATTAGTCTAGTATTTAAAAAAAAAAAAACCTTCCCTCATTCACACCTTATACCAATAGTCCAATTTAAATATTCATTTTTCAGAGAAACTTGTTTGATGAGGCATCATTTAGAATCATCTCCCTTTCTTCCAAAACCCTAAAATAAGAACACTACTTCATAAATCTACAAAGGGTTTTTGTTTGTAAGATTATTTATTTATTTGAGAGAGAGAGACAGCACACAAATGGTGGGAGGGGCAGAGGGAGAGAGTCTTTCAAGCAGACTCCCCACTGAGTACGGAGCCCCATGCAGGCTTAATCCCATGACCCACAAGATCAGAGCCTAAGCTAAAACCAAGAGTCAGACACTTAGCCAACTGAGCCACCCAGGCGACTGTACAAAGGGTTTAAACCCCATCAGTGGAGATAGTCTTCTACATCCTCCTAACCCTCCAATTATATTAGCTAGAAAACATTACCTATTTATTCCATAGGGTCCAATACACTCTATTTTGTATACTATATTATACTAAAAAAATAAATGTGGTAGCATTTGACTTATTTTTGTGATCTTACTACCAAATACCGCTCTAAAAGGAAATTTAGAGTTGAAGATATGTTACTAAGAAAACTGTAAGTTTATAAAACATTTTTATTTAAGAAAATTCAAAGCCCTTAACAAATACATCAGTAATTCCTCATCATAATTCTGAGTAGTCAGAAGAGACATGATGAAGAGAGAGCTTATCTTCCTCTCCTTCCCTCTTTCCTCCCCTCCATGTCAGAATTAAAGAAGGATTAGGAAGCCACAGAGCCCAGCAACCTAGCTGCTGAAGATCATTCAGTCACTTCCCAAACCTACATGCTCAATATTTAAGGCATCAGACTTCTTTGTGGTGTTTAACTGGGAACATCACTTCACCCTGACAATTTCATCTGGGCATGATTTTTCAGTAAAATAGTGCGTCATTATTACCACCAGAGGGAGCCTGAGTCTTCTCACACACAAAGTTGAACCTACGAGAACTAATTGTTTTCGCTTCAATGCCTCTTCCAAATATTCCAATGAATAAAGGTTTACTCACATAGAAAAGCACTTTCATCAAATTTTTCTAATGGTAAGTAAACAAGAATGTGATGCCAATGTAGCTGCAAACGTACTAGAAAGAACTGAAGTTCTCCAAGACTTCCTAGATGAGAGGCAATCAGATTATAGTTCAATGTGTTTTAGGAGAGAGGGGTTTTGTATTTCATACTACTGTATGTCTCTGGTATTTATAATAAATACAGCTTTCTGGCTTTTCACTGGAAATTTAAAAAAACAGAATGAATGAAGCGTGTGTGGATGATGTATCATAGCATTCCAAGCGCCCAGCGGATATACCTCCATGTGACGATTTCTAGACAGTGCAGTAGGGATTTAAGACTATGGGAGTAATTGAGAGGTAAGTGGTTTACTCTACATCTAAAATTCCAAATATATGTGAAGAATAATTTTAATTACTTTCTCAGAGGCTGTTCTGCCGTGTTTCCATTTTTTTCTTAAAAGCAGTAATGGTTCCTAAATTTGCATAGACCCAAATTCTAATCTTCATGTGAGGTAGCCCCACCCTACTTTCTTCGTATCCCCCCTCCTCCTCCTCATCTCAAGTGGAAAAAAGAAAAAAGTCACTACCTTACAGTGTTTGTAGAGATTAACCAAGATCTGGAGAACTTACTAATTATAGTAACTGTAATTATAGATATGATGTCACAGGTACCTGAATTCAAGTATGACTTGAAGTATGACTTGAATTTTCAGCAAAAGTCTGTGAGAATGGTTCTAATGTTTGTACAGAGGACAGGGGGAGTTGATGGAGATTAGGCAGTAAGCTAACACTGGGAGGCCCAGAATGCCAACAGAAGTCTGACCGCAGCACCCAGCAGGTAACTTCCTGTAAACAAACCCAGATTTGTAATGTCATAGCTCAAATCAAAGAGGGCCCAGTGTGTCCAAATGAGGTATTTCATCAACCTGCAGAGTTTAACAGTTTTATCTAGTTGCGTACTTGACATTTCCATTTGACTACCCACTTGGTTTCTCAAACCTAACAAAACAAATAAATCTTGACATTCTTTCCCCACATATCTCCAGCTCATCTCGCCCAACCTCAGGAAAACCTCACGACTACCCATTCCATCCATCAGCCCCAAAGAGAAAATTCATCCAAAATACCTCTAACATTCCACATCCATCACCACTACTTCCAATATGTGTTTCCATCCATTTCTCTGTATTTCTACCATCACCATCTTCTGGGCTAAAAACCACCTCACACTAGTCCACCACAGAAGATTTCCAAAGGGTCTTCCTGTGGAGAAGCTCTTCTTTCTCAATCTGCTTTTTACCAAGGAGGCAGAGCAAATTCTGAATGAACTGCTCTTCAAATAGACATTTTTTTTCCCTTCACTTGTCATTTAATTGCACTTTGGCCCTATCAGTTACATACTTAATCAACCAAATTCAGTTACAAAGTTAGCCAAATATTTGCTGAATCTTTTTATGGTTTGCTTTAAAATTAAACTCCAGAACATCAAACTCTTAATGGAGTTCTCTCATATTATTGCATTTTTCTGAGATAATCCTCTACCTGATCTGATATTTTTATCATGTAGTTAAGATTAAAGTTTAAATAAGATTTTAAATAAATAAGTACCATTATTTTCTGATATCAGTTGATCTAATCAAAGCAATACCCAATTTAAAGGTATTTCTCTATCAGGGCATCTGGGTGGCTTAGTCAGTTAAGAGTCTGACTCGATCTCAGCTCAGGTCTTGATCTTAAGATCGTGAGTTCGAGGAAAAAAAATATTTCTCCACCTCAAAACAGTATTCCTGAGCTTCTGCTTGTGATCACAATGCAGTAACTGGTATCAGATGAACCTTTCCTCCTCAAGATCTATAAAACATATACAAAGCAACTGTTTTTCAGACATTGGGCAACAGAGAAGATAAGTCTGTGATAGTTGAGGGGAGAGAAGCACAAGGCAAGCCCCCCACTGCTTCAGTGTTCTGCATGGAGGCGCCTTCCTGATGTGGAAAGTAGAGCTCAAGAAACAGTCTCACGGCACTCAGGGGGCAGAGATGAGAATGTAAGGCTATTTTTTTTTTTCAAAGACTTTATTTATTATTTGAGAGGGACAGTGAGAGAGAGCATGAGAGGGGAGAAGCACAGAGGGAGAAGCAGACTCCCCATGGAGCTGGGAGCCCAATGTGGGACTGATCCCAGGAGTCCGGAATCATGACCTGAGCCTAAGGCAGTTGCTTAACCAACTGAGCTACCCAGACACCTGAGAATGTAAGGCTATTGATAAGGATGGAATGTACAGTGCACAACAAAATACAAAAGGGGACTCCAGAAGTCTGTATGGGGTTTTCCGCAAGGTTGGCTGAGTATATTCACTACACTTAATCTCAACATAAGCAGGGTAAGACTATGTGAGCCTAAGGGAGGGCAGCTGCTGCAAGGCTTCGAGCTGAGCGGGGACACCAGAGAGTGGGAAGTGGTAGGGGACAGAGTTCTGATGCAGCTGCTGTTGGAGAAGCAATGCTGAGCACAGTCAACCAAGACTTCAGAAAGGCCAGGCTTTAGGAATAAGGACCAAGCCTAAAGTAAAAAACACATCCTAAGCTAATGACAAAACAAAGTCTAACAAGTCCCACCCTATGAAAGCATAAAACCAAGCATAAAAAGTAAGACCAAGAGTAGCCAACAACTGGGGCACCTGGGAGGCTGGGTCCCCTAAGCGGCCTACTTGATTTAGGCTCAGGCCGTGATCCTGCTGCCTTAGGCTCAGCTTAGTGTGGAGTCTCCTTGTCCCTCTCTCTCCCCCTCTGCCCCTCCGCCCAGTCATACGCACACTCATTCCTGCCTAGCTCTTTCCCTAAAATAAATAAAATCTTAAAAAAAAAGAGTAGCCAACAATAATTTAGCTGCCTGCCAGAACAAAATTTGTCTCTTCAAAGAAAGATCGCAGAATCCAAACCTCCTCCTAGATATTATCTAAAATTTTCAGTATACATTAAAAAATTAGTATGTATGTAGAGAAATAAGAAAATATAACCATAATCTAAGAAATAATAAAAGCAGTCAATAGAAATAGGTTTTGAAAGTCACGGACATGGGAATTCACCAAAAAGGGCTTTAAAACATCTTGTACAAATGTGTATAACAATTTAAAGGAAACTATGGACATAATAAATTAACAGATGGGAAATCTCAACAAAGAAAGTAAAAGTATATAAAGAACAAAACTGAAATTCTGAAACAGGAAAGTATAAAGTTCAGAGTGGCTTCAAGAGCAGACTGGACAACAAGGGGAGGAAAAAGTTGATGAGGTTGAAAACAAGTCAACAGAAATGACCAAAATTTAAAAGGGGAGCACGAAGATTTTAAAAATGAACAGAACTTTGTTTGCTTGTGCGACAATACTAAATGGTCTAGCATATATACAATTGGATGCCCAAGGAAAGAAGAAGACTGAATGGCTCAGAAAAAAAGAATTTGAACAATAATGGCCAAAAATCTCTGAAATTTGGCAAAAAAAAAAAAAAATCAAATTACAAAAACATAAATGATAAATACAAAGAAAACCACATTTATCTACACCATGGACATATAGATAAAAACTAAAGATAATGGAAAAATCATAAAAGTAGCTAGCGGAAAAAAAAGACAAAGTCCATACAGTGTCTATAGAATGAAGTCTGACCAATCAGAAATGACAGAAACCAGAACAGAACTGAATCATCTCTTTTAAGTGGGAAAGAAAAACCTATCAAGTTGGAATCCTACAGCTAGTGAAATTATCTATTACAAATAAGGGTTAAAATAAAGGCATTTTCACAGAAAGCTAAGAGAATGTATCATCTGCAGACCAGTACTGTAAGACATGCCTAACAAAGGAAAACAATGTCAGATCTAGAGGAAGAAACAGAACACACTGGTAATATAGTAAGCTAGTGGGTAACTGTAGTGATTTTCTATTACGGCTAAAGCCAATTGCCTCAAACTTAGTGGCTTAAAACAACACAAATTTCTTATCATACAGTTCTGTAGCAGAAATCTGACTGAGATCTCACTGGATTAAAATTGAGGTGTTGACAGAGTTACATTACTTTCTGGAGGCTCTAGGGGAAAATCAACTTCCTTACCTCCTCCAATTTTAAAGGCTGCCCCTATTCTTTAGCTCATGGTCCCTTCCTCCATCTTCAAAGCCAGCAATAACAGATTAAATTCTTCTCAAACTGAAAGATTCTCACTCCTTCTCCTGTCCTTTTTTCTATTTTTTAAGGACCCTGGGGTTAGTTTGAGTACACTTGGATAACTCAGGAGACGATCTCTGGCAGAAGGTCAACTGATTAACAATCTTAATTCCACCTGCAACATTAATTCCTCTTTGTCATCTAACATAAAATATTTACAAGTCTTGGAGACTAAGATATGGACACATCTAGGGGACTATTTTTGGTCTATTATAATAACTATAACTTTTTCCCTCTTTCCTTGATTTCTTTTAAAAACTATCTCCTGTTTAAGCAGAGATAGTAACATTGTAACATGGGGCTACTAATAGGCAAAAATAAGATGCATGACAATTGCACAAAGGACAAAGAGAAGGGATAAAGGAGCTATAGTTTTTTAAGACTTCTAAATTTTACATATTATGATATTAATCCTAAACACGCTGTGATAAATTAAGAAATCATACTGTAAGCCATCAAGAAACCACTAAAGATGGGGCGCCTGGGTGGCTCAGTGGGTTAAGCCTCTGCCTTCGGCTCAGGTCATGATCTCAGGGTCCTGGGATCAAGTCCTGCATCGGGCTCTCTGCTCAGCAGGGAGCCTGCCTCCTCCTCCTCTCTCTCTCTGCCTGCCTCTCTGCCTACTTGTGATCTGTCAAATAAAATTAAAAAAAAAATCTTTAAAAAAAAAAAGAAAAAGAAACCACTAAAGAAAAAAATAATAAAAACTATAGGGAAGGTGTTAATTAAAACGGAGTACCAAAAACTATTCAATTAACACAAAATATAATAGGAAAGGAGGAACAGACCAACAAAAAACAGATACAGTAAAGAGGAAAAAGAGCAAAACGCTACACTTAAACCACCAAATGTTAATAATTACATGAAGTGCAAATATACTAACATTCAATTTAAAAGGTAGAGATGGCCAGACTAGATTAAAAATAGAAATCCCAAACGTACGCTGTCTACAAGAGATCACAAGATGGACTCTAAATAGAAAACTACACCTTGGCTAAAAATGAAAGAATTAAAACGATGTAACATGCAAACAGTGAGCATGAAAAAGGATGCGATGGATACACACACAAACACACACACACGAGTTTGGGTATGTGTGTCTGTGAATGTAGCGGACACAGAGAAAGGAGTATTGTCAGCATAAAGAAGACATTTCATAATGATAAAAGGGTCAATTCATCAAGAAGGCAAAAAAAATTGCAAATATGAAGCCTAATATCGGAGCTTCAAAATAACTTGAAACAAAAACTGATAGAACTAAAGAGTACAACGGACAAATCCGTAATCATTATTGGAAATTTTAACATCCCTCTCTCAATGACTGATTGAAGAGTAAACAAAGAAATTGGAAAAACACAGACCATCTGAACAACACTATCAGCTAACTAGATCTACTAGACATTTATAGACTACACCCATTGCCTGAGAATACTCATTCTTTTCAAGTCCACCAGATCATTCATCATGAAAGATCACATGCTAGGTCATAAAACAAGTCTCAATAAATTTCAAAGGAATCTCACAGATTCTTTTTTTTTTTTATCACAATGGAATTAAATTAGAAATCAATTAATACTCATGAGATATCTAGAAAATCCTCTAATATTTAGAAATTAATCAAAACACTACTAAAAAAAGTCTAGGGTCAAAGAAATCACAAAAAATTAAAAATGATTTTGAACCACATGATAATGAAAATATTTAGCAAAATATATGAGATACAGTTTAAACTATAGGCATGGAGAATACTTGCAACTTTACACTTACATTTAAAAGGTAGAAGGGTTTCATATCAGTGTTACCTTAAGAAGATGAAAAAAGAACAAATAAAAGAAAATGAATAGAAGTAATAAGAAGATGAAAAAAGAACAAATAAAAGACAAAATGAATAGAAGCAAGTAATAAAGAGTGAAAATCAATGTAAAAGATGACAAAGAAAATCAATAAACCCCAAGTTAGTTCTCTGAAAAGATAGATTAAGGGAAAATTAAGAGACAACACAAACTATCAACATCAGGAGTAAAATAGGTTATATCACAACAGATGTTAAAAAGATACTAAAGAATTATTATGAACAAATTTTTGCTAAAAGATAACTCAGATAAAATGAACAAATGCTTTTTAAAGAATACTTAAACCTACACATAACAAGTAAAAATCAGAATGGCCCAATCAATCAATATGTGTTCAAGTAACCGAGATTGTAATTTGAAACTTTCCATAAAGAAAATTCCAGGCAGAGATGGTTTTACTGGTGAACTGTATCAAACATTCAAGGAAGTAATAATGCTATTTTTTTTTGACATTCACTATTTCAGAAAACGGAGAAAAAGAAAACACTTGCCAAATTATTTTAAATGACCAGTAAAAAGCCTATTACCAAAACCTGACAAAGATACTACAAGAAAATTACAGACCAGTATTTCTCAACAAAATAATATCGAATAGAATCCAGCAATATATAGAAGGGATAACACATCAGAACTTATCTCAGAAATGCAAGGATGTAACATTCAAAACTGAATCATTGTAGTTCTCCCACTAACAGAATAAAGAAGAAAACCCACATACTGTCATCTCAGATGCAGAAAAAGCTTGTAACAAAATTCAAACTCATTCATGAGAAAAACTCTTACACTAGAAATAGAATGATCTTCATCAATCTTACAGCTACCGCCATACCTAATATGACATATTGAATGTTTTCCCCTTAAGAAAGAGAACAGGCTAAGGAGGTCTCCATTCCTACTACTTCTATGCAACACTGTAATTCAACACTATATTGGAAGACCCAAGATTAGAAATAAAGAAAAGCGGTCTGCGGTCTAAACATTAACACTGTAAATGTGAAAAAAATCCTAAGAATTTAAAAAAAAAAAAAAAAAGCTTCTAGAGATATGAAATCAATTTAACAAGGCTGCAGAGTGGCAAGATACAATATTAACATAAAAAATACTTTTTGTTTCTATCTACTAACCAACAATTGGAAAATAACATTTTAAAAGTAGGGTTCAGTACCATTAAAAATATTAATCATTTAGGGGGCGCCTGGGTGGCTCAGTGGGTTAAAGCCTCTGCCTTCGGCTTGGGTCATGATCTCAGGGTCCTGGGATCGAGCCCCACATCAGGCTCTCTGCTCCACAGGGACCCTGCTTCTTCCTCTCTCTCTCTGCCTGCCTCTCTGCCTATTTGTGATCTCTGTCTGTCAAGTGAATTTAAAAAAAAAAGAAAGAAAAATATTAATCATTTAGGATTAAATATAACAAAATAAATGCAGTAACTCTGTACTAAAATCCAAGATATATTGCTATATCTTTTTTTTTAAAGATTTTATTTATTTATTTGACAGAGCGAGATCACAAGTAGGCAGAGAGGCAGGCAGAGAGAGAGGAAGGGAAGCAGGCTCCCTGCTGAGCAGAGAGCCCGATGCAGGACTCGATCCCAGGACCCTGAGATCATGACCTGAGCCGAAGGCAGCGGCTTAACCCACTGAGCCACCCAGGTGCCCTATATTGCTATATCTTAAGAGGCTTTATTTATTGCTATATCTTAAGAGGCTTAAATGAAAGTTAAGAATTTTATCCAAATTGAGCTATAGATTCAACATAAGCTTAAGGTTTTTTTTGTTTGTTTGTTTGGTTTTTTTTTGGTAAAATCTAACAACCTGATTCAAAATTCATATAGAACTGCAGAAGATCTAAAATAGCTAAAGCAATCTTGGAAAAAAAATTGGAGAACTGACACTGCCTGATTCAAGTCTTACATAAAGCTATGGTAACCAAGACAACATGGAGGCTTAGGAATAGACAAATAAATCAATGAAGTAAAATTGGCCCATATATTGGCAGTCAATTGATTTTCAACAGAGGCTCCAAAGCATTTCAATGAAGATAGTCTTTTTTAACAAACAGACGTGGAACACATAAGCACCGTGAAAAAACTTCTCAATATCTACCTCTACCTCATACACGCTGAACAATTAATACTAGAGGGATGACAGACCTAAATAAAAAGCAAAATCTATAAACCTACTAGAAAAAGGTATGGGAACATCTTTGTGACTATGGGGTAGGCAAATATTCCTTAAGAGATAAAAAAAAGTCTTGGGGCGCCTGGGTGGCTCAGTGGGTTCAAGCCTCTGCCTTTGGCTCAGGTCATGATCCCACCTGGGATTGAACCCCGAGTCGGGCTCTCTGATCAGTGGGGATCCTGCTTCCCCTTGTCTTTCTGCCTGCCTCTCTGCCTAGTTGTGATCTCTGTCAAGTAAATAAATAAAAAATAAAATCTTAAAAAATATATATATATATATATAAAAGATGTAAAAAAGTCTTAACTATAAATGAAAACAAAATGCTATCTTCATCAAAATTTAAAGTGTCTGCCTATCAAAAAACAATGGTAAGACCATGAAAAAGCAAAACACAGCTAGAAGTAAATCCACATCACACACATATCTGAAAAATAACTTATATGCAGGCTACATAAAGAACTCTACAAATAAATAATAAAAAAGAATCCAATTAAAATGGGCAAAAACTTAAAACACTTTAAACATGAGTAAGCAAAAAGCACAGGAAAATGCAGGTAACATCATTAGTCATCAGGGAAATGTTAACTGAAACCATAATGGGATACCACTTCAAGCCAACCAGACTAATTAAAATTAATAAGACAGAACTAAGTATTTGCAAGAATGCGGCAGAATTAGAACTGTCATTCACCGCTTGTGGGAGTTTAAAATGATACAGCCTTCTTGGAAATCATTTTGGTAGTTTATAGTTACATTTAATATCATTAGAAATAGATTCTAACCCAGCAATTCCACCCAGGTATCTCTCCCAGGGCATAAGATAATTTACTCCACAGATACACTTGTACAGAACATGTACAGAAACTTTTAACACAGTAGCAAAAAAAGTGGAAACAATCTATACACCCATTGAGAGGTGCCTCCAGTAATGTTTTTTCTTTTTCAGAATTTATATATAAAATTTTTCCCAATTTTATTTTACTTTCCCCTATTTAGTAAATGAAATTTACTACTGGCATGTAATTGAACTTCAAATGCTCTAGAAATTATTAGAGAAACAAAATGTTGCTTTTAAGACTTAACGCCAAGTCACCAAACCTTGTGTATTACAAGTCCCTCCGAGAAGAAGATTCCACATGGAAAGGGAAAAGTGTGGTTGCAGAAAATTTACCCTTGACTATGCTGCATCCTGATCTTGGGATTCTGTGCCTTTTGGTTAAACTGTCAAACAGGAGGTCTTGATTCTTCCCATTCTAAACCTCTCTTTTATAATGGAGCTGGTGACGGTAGCATTCAAGACAAAGGAAAATTCCTTAACTTCTGCTTTAAATTATACATTTTAATTAGGTTCCAGAACAAAAACTTAAGGGAGCAACAAATAAATCTGTAAGGGTCTGGTACATTGCATAGTGACTACTTGAGGGTTTTCTATTAGAAAAAAAACAGACATCACTCATTAGGCTGTACTACTGATAAAAACAAAACCACACCCTAAGATAACTTCTAATTTAAAAGTAAGCATCTAAGACTGAAAAGCATCCTTTAGAGCTACATGGGGTCCTGGGGTGTGTCCTCCAAGCCCTCTCCTGGACTCTGTTGACCCAAACTGACCCCCTGGTGCCTGGCTCCCTGGATCCCCCCCCTCCACCTCCCTACAGTCTGTCTCTGCATCCACTCCCTGGCGTCCTTCCACCACCCTATCTGAGACACCAAGCCCTCCTTCCACAAATTAAGCAACACTAGACATCTAACCACCTAGGATCACAAAGGGATGGGTAGTTAGTCCCAGCTCACACTAAAAGGTATGCTTTGGGAAGTGGCATGGGGATGGGGGGTACCTAAATCTGTATGATGCACACATTAAAAAACAAGGACAAAAACAAAAAACCCTAGAAATTTTATCAGCTCGAAAATTAATTTGGAGGACTGGCAATCTCATCACTATGGGGTAATTGTGCTCACACATGGCATTGCCTAGCAACAGAAGGCACAGGCAAATCCCAACATTGGGGTGTAATGAATCACTCACTGCCTACTGCTCACAAATGGTAATTTAATAGGAAGATATTCACATCTGGTTCAATCTCGAACAAGACTTCAGAGAATTCTGCAGACTCCAATTGAGAGAAGCAGCAGGTATTTCTGCCAACAGCCAGGCTCCAGAACAAAGACTGTTCCTACTTACTTGGTTGAAGGTATGCTTTGTTTAAAAACAAAACAAAACAAAACAAAAGAGTCTTGATAGCCTTGTTTTTGACATTTTGTTCTGGCAATGCTCCAACTTCTACGGCTTCAGATGGAGTTAATGAACATCACAAACAAAAGAAGGTAAATATGACAAACAAACAATGGGATAATCATGGTAGAACTAAAGTCACTTTAGAGGACCTCAAAGAGACAGCCCCATCTGCCCCAGAATCTGCATGTGACTTCAAGCTCAGTGCTTTCTGAACAAAGGTATAAAAAGGAGTCCACATACGAGCGAGATCTATGTCTGGATCGTCTGTTGTTGGGGTCCGCCTGATTTTTTTCCTTTTGTCTCCTTAATACAGCTTCCCACTGAGGCGCTGAATCAACCATATCATTCTCCTGCCGTATTCTGAAAGGAAAGACCATTCATCTCCAGTTAACATTCACACGTGTGGTGCTCTATTTCTTGGCTCATTCTCAACTTGCTTTTCCAAGTTAAGAAGTTATCGAATACGTTCTTGAAAAGTTATTAAGAAGCAATGATATTTAAGAAGTAATTTTATTAAAGTCACTAAAAGCTAAGAAGGTATTAGCTGGATTAACATACCCATAAGTAAATAAGCTTGTATACACACACATATATATGTGTGTTAGAATATTCATACATAAATATGTAAGTATGTATTAGTTTCAGGCTTCTATCTTTGGCTTAAAATCTTCCAAGAAATAGGCAAGTCAAGCAAAAAACCCATTTAAAACATAGCTCAGTTTTGACTAAACAAACAGTATTGTCTGCTATAGGGCTGATCTTAAACCTGAAAGAAAATCTTTTTTTTTTTAATGTGCTAAATCAAAGTAGCAATCAATAATTTTGCTTGAAATGTTCTTAAAAACTCACACTAGTTGTCAAAGTTTTCATGACAGGAAGTGCCAGATATGATTCCCCCCACCCTTTTTTGAGAGAGAGAAAGTGAGGGGACTGGGGGGAGGAGCAGGGGGAGAGGGAGAGAGAGTACCATGCAGGCTCCACGTTCAGCGCAGAACCCAATCTCATGACCCCGAGATCATGACCTGAGCCGAAATCAAGAGTTGGACGCTTAACTGACTGCACTGCCCAGGCACTCCCCCCACAAAACCCTCATTTTTAAGACAGAAAACTAGAAGTACAGAAAGCTAACAGTGGCAGCACCATGCATTAGCCGCTGAACAGGCACAGAGTGTTCTGAGGACGGCTGCTGACACGGTGACGAGGCAGTGCAGTGAACGGTGACTGCTCAGTGTGGTCAACGCTCAGCGTGGTCAGGGGCGAGGGAGGAAATGCAAGTAAGGGAAAGGGAAATCCAGGGTGGGGGGGTGCTGGGGGACACAGGCACCTGTCATGTGAGATCACAGGACAGTGTTTCCAAATCCTCTCATTTTCTAAAAATAACCTACAAATTTGGATGTTTAAAGTGAACTCTTTCAGTTTTTAAGTATTGACCACCAATACCGGTTGTTAAGATACTGTATGAACCTAACAATACCCATGCATTGACCACACTGCAGAAGTTCTGGACCTTGTCTGTATCAAGTCTTTCTAATAACAAGGGTAAGGTGCTGTGGAAGAGAGGTGGGGAAGTTAAAGCAGTACTGTCTGGAACGCAGAGCAACGATGTGGCGAAGCCATGAGCATTCCTTGCAAAAATCAAACACCTGGGCACGCCTGAGTGGCTCAGTCAGTTAGGCACCTGCCTTCAGCTCAGGTCATGATTCAGGGGTCCTGAGATGGAGTCCCATGTCTGGCTGCCAGCTCGGCAGGGAGCTGCCTTCTGCTGCTCCCCTGCCTGCTTGTGCTCCTATTCTCTCTCTCTCATATAAATAAATAAAATCTTTAAAAAAAAGAAATACCTGTTATTTTAATATTTAACCTTTTATTTCTTTATGTTTTTAAGATTTTATTTATTTGACAGAGAGAGAGAGAGAGCATAAGCAGGGAGAGCTGCAGAGGGTGAGGGAGAAGCAGGCTCCCCACTGAGATAGGAGCCCCATGCAGAACTCAATCCCAGGACCCCGGGTACATGACCTGAGCCAAAGGCAGACGCTTAACCAACTGAGCCATCAGGCGCCCCTGAATATTTTACTTTTAATTTCTGTAAGTTCTTCAGGAAGCTGCTCCAGACACTGATGCTCCCAGGGTGTGAGAGAGCAGTATGAAACTTCAAGGTCATCACAACACAACTGTGACTACATGACCATGACTACTTCAAATCCAAAATGAAAAGAACAAACAGACAAGTCTGGAGACATTTCCTTCGCTGAACAGGTATCTTTTGATCGTCCTGTTAGCAGTGCTTAGTATAGACTGGGGGGGGGGGATACTTAGATTTACTTATAAATGCAAATCAGCACATGAGTAACAAATATCCACTTAGAGACAATGTAAAGAGAATTCAAGTTAAAAAGAACAGTACTTTAGGAAGAAGAAGCCTATTCAAATATCTCTAAAAGAAATCGTGTTAGGTAAAAAATGATCTGTTAACACTTCAAGCCTTTGAACTCTGTTTCCTCATTGGAGCTTTCATTTTTAATAGGCTGTTACCTGAAAATTAACAGGATACAGTCATGGCATGTTTTATAGCTTCAAGAACATAGTTCCCTGTCTCAGAGCATTTACAGAGGAAATTAAAATTGAATATACACTGCTATGGACCTTAACATTAGAATTATCTACAGGAAAATAGTAGAAGGTGTACTACTTAGGGTCATAATTATTAATCATTCTTTGCAACGAACACTCCTGCTTGAAAACGCCATGTGCATATACATACAAACACATACATGTATTTTCGCAGCCAGGACCTACGATCTCTGAGCTGTTCTATATTATCATGTGACAGTCTGGTGGGGGAGCAGTCCTAGAGTTCAGAAGAGACACTCAACAGGAAGGGGTCAGGCTGGCAGGAGTTCCATCCCTCACACAGGAGCCCACACTTCAAATTGCCCAGAAAAACACAGAAAACCCAGGTCTTCTAGGGTATCTGGATGGCACAGTTGGTTAAGCGACTGACTCCTGGTTTTCAGCTCGGGTGATGGTCTCAGGGTTTTAAGATCGAGCCCCACATCAGACTCTGCACTCACTGCAGACTCTGCTTAAGACCCGCTTTCCCTCTGCCCCTCCCACCACGCTCATGCACTGGCTCTTGCTCTCTCTAAAAATAAGTAAATATTGATTGATTGATTGATTGATTGATTTGGTAAATCTTAAAAAAAATTTTTCCAATAAAATAAAATAAAACCCACATCTCCTCCTAACCTTGGAGTCTTTTAGGCCATAGCTTCCATTCTTAGCTAACCTGATACACAGTTCATAAGCAGGACTAAATTTCACAAAGTTAAATTTTTTAATCAGGAACTCAGCATCTTCAGATATTTTTCAGAGGGCAAGCCTACCAGCATGGCAAACAGACTTTTCCCAGAGGACAGACATTTAAAAGGAAGCACAATTTGTATGCACTCATTCCCTTCCAGTGTGGATTTCAGCTGGTTCCTTTCATACTCAGACTTTACCCTGATGATAAAATAATAAAACTCCTAAGACATGACCATGCAAACTTCTGATAACTTGCTAGTAATGAAAACTGAATCAGAAAGGATTTCAGACTATGACATGTACCTTTAACTTCTGTTTTTCTAATGGAAATGTCTAAAGCGAGGGCCTTGAAACCCTGTCAGTTGATATTCATAGGTTTCAAAGACAGATGCCCTCTACTGGTGATACTGTTTCATAAATATTCTAACAAGGCACATTAAAAATGTAAGGCTCATTGGAGAGTCACAACAGAAGCACATTTTCTCTGAGTAATGGGTTGTGTAGCTGCCTTAGTCTGTAATGAAGTTTGAAATTACACCCTTACAAAAGGCCTCTGGTTAATGGAGCCTCATTACAAGAATGAAAGTGTCACTTCTTCCATCCCTGAACTGCTCCAGAAAACACAGGTGCTATGTGGAAAGGAAAAATCCTAGCCCTAAAAGCAAGAATATTATAATGCTCAATCCTTAAAGGGCAGGAGTGAATTGTTCTGTGCATGAGAGAATAAAGAAATAGACATTTAAGTAAAAGATGTCCTCTCTTAACAAGTTTGCCTTGTGTCATTTATCCCTAAGTATGGGATATACCAGTGCTGCGTTTTTGCTCCTCTCCTGCTGTATTTTAATTTTGATGTAGAGATTTACATTTCGAAGAATAAAAACACTGCAAGCATTGTATCGATATAATCCCTTTTAAAAAGTCAAATGTGCTCTCATAGGACAGGTAGGCATAACAGTCTCAAAAAAGGAGTCCACTGTCAGTTACGCTGGGGATGTACTCATTTTCAATTACTATATAAGAGAGACCACTGCTTTAGAATAAAGCATAATCCAACAATGTTTCTGAATATGAGAATTCTAAACGTTTCCCGTATGGTTCACCAAACTCGAACACCCTACTTTTCCAGACCTATGCAATTTAGATTATGACTGCACTTGACAAAGTCTGCAAAAGGTTTTGAAGATGAAATGCCATATAATCACTTGATAACAATAATGAAGATAATGACTATCCCTGGTCTCTTTCTTACTTCCCAATTACAGTTCTGCCTCTTCTACGAAATTCCTTATGTTACCAAACCCCATGGATCTCACCTTTACCTGGGCAGTTTTGTTCCTAACAGAACCTTCCTTTCTAGCAGTTCTTAACTCACTCCTTGTTCACTGGGATAAAGACCACGTTTAAGGCTGAACCTGAGAAAGCCCACGGAGCTAATGTATGACAAAGCTTCAAGATGAACGGTGCTCCTGAGCTCTGCCTCATCCCAGCTCCGGGCAAATTGCTTATCTTAGGTCAAGTCTGTCTCTTCACCTACCGAATTACTGCAACGATCCTTTCTAGCTTTAAAACTCTACGTTTTCTCTCTTTGTGTTTTATTTCCAAGCCAGTGAGAGATGTCGAAACCAACCTCTCTTCTTCAGCGATAGCATGACCGTCCAGACAATTGCTTCATATGGCCACTCCATCGCTAATATTAAGCCTGCGGGTCCCAAGTGATTGTGGACTTGCGTTTCTCATCAACTCATTCATTTCTGGATCACCTGCTATAAACCAATCTTCATCTATTTTCTCAGTAATTTTTCTTCCCTGGGGAAATTTATGTTGGTTCCAGGCATCTGTCGACACACTCCCTGAAGACCAGCAAGCAAAAAATTCATTTGCTTTTCCCAACCTACCCCCACCATCGATAAATTATTCTCATTTGCCCTTAAAGGTGTTTCTGTCTCTTCCATTTATTCCTTATGCTTTCCCTACAAAAATGGGCTGCCTTTGGTGCAATTTCCCTTTCAAACTCTTTCTGTTTTGGAAATTTTGCCACCTACTTCGCCCTACTTCGCCCTCGAGGGCTCAGTAATCTGACAGCATTCCTCGGTTGCTATAACTTTGTACTACTAGAGTCATCTCTGTCAACTTTGATTATGTTCTGGAAGCCCTAAATCATCCATATCAAATACCTAAATCTTGATAGTACTTATTAAAGTGGAAATCAGTAACCCTTGCAATCTGCACCATGGTGAACACTGTTTTTACTGGCTTCAGATGAACTGCCCTCTCCAGACCCCCAGTTTTTACCTTGCTGCACACAAGGGACAAATAAGGGACAGGGCAACAGAGAATGCTTTCAAGGGGACCTATTTTCAGGCAATGAGGAAAAACTACCCACTGGTTTAAGCTTGCTACCATTCAAAGCTCATCCTTTTCCTTGAGGCACAAGGATAATAAGTTGGGGTTTTTTGTTGTTTTGTTGTTGTTGTTGTTGTTTATTTAATGACTCTAACAACCAGAAAACCCTACCAAAAGCTTCATCTTCTAGATTTGCCCTTCTCAGATGTATTATCCCTACAAGTTGCAGTGCCACAGAAGACAGCTTTTGTCTTCCTTTCTTTTTTTTAAGCAATAACATAAGAGAATTTGTGGAATGTATTTATTATTTAAAACCATTTTAACCCATTATTCAGACACAGATTCTCAAGATACCTAAAAGGCAAGAAGAAACTCTAACTACACCTGTGGTGGAATGAATTCATTAGGAACACTGACTTTTTCATTAGAGGGAGTTGGGCCCCATTTTACAGATGTATTGGGGACTTCAGATGAAACTGAGCCATGCTGAACATTCTCGTTCATCTATTAGTCTCTGCTTATTATGCAAGGCACATTCTACTTTTCAAAGCACCTTCATTGCCTCCTCGACCCTTATAAACCTCTTGTGAGGTAGGCAGGGCTGGTATTATTCCGTGTGTGTGTTTTGGGGTGGGGGTGGGGGGTGATGGGACTAAGATGCAGAGGGTAAAGTAACCAGGAACTCACCACTGTGCTCTTCCAAGTAGGGTCACACTCATAACGCAGGCTCCCCTCTTCTTTGCCCTGTGCTCTACCGTGCTAGCGCGTGCGCACACACACACACACACACACACACACACACACACACATAGCCTCACACACATTATTCACATGTTGATCACGCACATGCCCCAAGATAAAAGGAAGGACAAACCCAAATGGTCCTCTGCTGCCAATGTCCCCTAGTCCTGCTCTCACCTGAAGCCACTCACTTCTCTTGCTCTTTTAATCCTCTCCAGGCTACAGAGTTACTTCCACATTTATGCTTATGCAAAAGACACCAGACAACTTCTCTATCACTGCCCCCCGGCCCCCTCCAAATCTCCCACCTCAAAATCCAAAAAGCCTAGCAACACATCAAAGCTAATGACTAAGTAATCCACAGAGTCTCCCCAGTGAACGCTCGAAGAACTGACTGCCTATTTTCATCAACAGCACAAAAGATATTTTGCAGACTGGTTTCTTCGGCTGTAAAGGATATCTTATTAAGCTCAAGGTATTTTAAGGGAAATCTCGGCTTGTGAAAGGTTTTACTCTGATAAGTCTACTCCCTTGGTTCTCCTTCAACATACACCCCGGGCAAGTCCAGAGCAAGGCCCAGAGGCTCAGACCTTTGGGGACCAGCTGGCTGAACCTTCTGATCTCAGGTGCAAGACTCAAAATTCTAACTAGTGAAAGTGGGTATAATCGAATATTCACATAGATCATTAGCTTCATACTGCCTTGTACTTGCTGGGTTCCCAATTTGATGAATTAATTTTTTTTTTAATTTTTTTATTTATTTAACAGACAGAGATCACAAGTAGGCAGAGAGGGAGGCAGGGAGAGAGAGAGAGGAAGAAGCAGGCTCCCCGCTGAGCAGAGAGCCCAATGCAGGGCTCGATCCCAGGACCCTGAGATCATGACCTGAGCCGAAGGCAGAGGCTTTAACCCACTGAGCCACCCAGGCACCCCCCAATTTGATGAATTTAGTCGAACCGACTGTTTCACAAATCAGTAGAGCAAAAGTAGTCATTTCTAAAGAAAACTGAAGCATTTTAGTTGTTAATCCCACCAGTGAATTGAAATATCAATTTCATTTCCCATTATCCATCTATCCTTCACTGTTTCAATCATAAGGACCCCTTGATAAATGTTTGGGGGTCACAAAGACACCCCCTTAAGAATCTGATGAAGGCTACAGACCCTATCACCAGAAAACTGTATACTTGGAAACACAGAGATTTTTTTTTTCTTTTAAGATTTTATTTATTTATTTGACAGACAGAGATCACAAGTAGGCAGAGAGGCAGGCAGAAAGAGAGAGGAGGAAGCAGGCTCCCCACTGAGCAGAGAGACCGATGTGGGGCTTGATCCTAGGACCCTGGGATCATGACCTGAGCGGAAGGCAGAGGCTTTAACCCACTGAGCCACCCAGGTGCACCAGAAACACAGAGACTTTTACACACAATTTCATGAAGCCATTCAATTTCATGAACCTACTGATGAATCAGAGACTAAGAAGGCCTTGTCTGAAAAGAACCACGTGTGTAAAGGTAAGGAACATGGGAGCAAGGAAGACAGGACTAAAGAAAAGTGGGAGGAGCTGGAGAAGGGGCGGAGGAGAGGGGGGACAGGCCAAGAAGAGCCTGACTTCAAGGCCAAATATCAGACCATGTGATCCCACTGCCAAGCATCTCACTTTCTCGGTTTTAAGTGATGTTCATGTGACCCATTCGACAACAGAGATCAGTATATCCCTCACCTTAAAGATGAGCAAATTCAGATTTAAAGTGGTTTCAAGAGTTGCCTAAGGTCAAACACCAGGGCATGACAGAACCGAGGCCCTGACCCACATCTTTGGGGGGTTTTTCCTGATGCTTCCCTGGCTCCTAAGGGGAAGCAGAACTCAAAGAAGATAGGAGAGGGCACCTGGGTAGCTCAGTGAGTTAAGCCCCTGCCTTCTGCTCAGGTCATGATCTCAGGGTCCTGGGATCGAGCCCCACATCGGGCTCTCTGCTCAGCAGGGAGCCTGCTTCCTCCTCTCTCTCTCTGCCTGCCTCGCTGCCTACGTGATCTCTGTTTGTCAAATAAATAAAATCTTAAAAAATAAAAAAAGAAGATGAGAGAAAGGAAGACAGATTGGAGAGAAGCTAAGGAAAGAAAATGAAAGGAACTGAGTGAGGAAAAATAATGTGAGAGAAAGATAAAAAGGGAGACAAGAGGACAGAGATGAAGATACAGGGACACTAAGGGGAAAATAAGCGTTTGTCATCTTAGATATTACAACGACAAATGGTGCTCCAACTTCCAGCTCATTATTGAAAAAAAAGGGGGGGTAAAAATCTGTCTATTCAAACCTCGAAACCTAGAAAACTGTAGGACACTCATCCAGATTATAAAAATAATAAAGGAAAAACAACTAAAATGGAATGGCATAAAGAAAGACATCAACAACTCACCAGATCAAGGAGGAAGCCAAGCCCTTGGGTGCTGTGGGGAACCGTGTGGAATGGAACACAGGTGTGAACACACAACAGACAGGAGGACCCTCACGCACCTGGCCTCCACAGCTCTGGACCCAAAAGTGAGAGTGAAGGTGCTTACCTACAGTTATATTTTTCTGAAATCGAAATTGTTTTATTTTTTTTTTATTGTTTTATTTTTTTTTAAAGATTTTTTATTTATTTGACAGACAGAGATCACAAGTAGGCAGAGAGTCAGGCAGAGAGAGAGGAGGAAGCAGGCTCCCCGCTGAGCAGAGAGCCCGACGCGGGGCTCGATCCCAGGACCCTGGGATCATGACCTGAGCCGAAAGCAGAGGCTTTAACCCACTGAGCCACCCAGGCGCCCCTCGAAATTGTTTTAAACAACAATCCGTGTTCCTAATACCAGCCTTCCAGAGTTGGTATGAATTATTATTATTTACTTTTAATGGTTATGAAAAGCCACAGCAACTGCTTTGGATAAAGCTGATTTGTGAACACTGTTGCATTCACTTGTGTTTCTCCACACACAAAATGAGAGAGTTTTAAGTTGTTATCCACCAGAACAGTGAAGCGGCTTAAGATCCAACAGGTTGACATGGTGGAAAAACAAAACAAAAGGGGCACCTGGGTGGCTCAGTGGGTTACGCCTCTGCCTTCGGCTCAGGTCATGATCTAAGGGTCCTGGGATCGAACCCCACATTGGGATCTCTGCTCAGCAGAGAGCCTGCTTCCCTCTCTCTTTGCCTGCCTCTCTGCCCACTTGTGATCTCTGTCTGTCAAATAAATAAATAAAATCTTTAAAAAACAAAACAAAACAAAAAACCCCACTATTCCCAAAGTGGCCTCAAACCTAACAGGTTAAGTCTTCCTTATATTAAAAAAAAAAAAAAAAATCCACAGGCACCTGGGTGGCTCAGTCAGTTAAGCATCTGACTTTGACTCAGGTCAGGATCCCAGGGACCTGGGATTGAGTCCCATATCAGGCTCTCTGCTTAGCAGGTAATCTGCTTCTCCTTCTGCCCCGTCATCCCACTCGTGCTTGCTCTTTCTCATTAAAACAAACAAATACAATCTATCCTTGTTTAAAAAAAAAAAAAAAAGTTCCAGCAAGAAGGAATGACAAAGGGAACAATACCCCAAAGACTACAAAGATCACACACAATCTCCAAAGGAGTAAATCTGGGTCTGTCCACAGTTCTACTGGACACACCAGAGGCTTCAAGAAATGTTCAAAAACCAACGCTGCACAGTCTCTTCCCTGATGCCCCCGGCTACAGCTCCCACAGGGAGACAGGAAGGCAGGGAGGGTCAGGTGCGGGCTCTGGTTTCAGAGGTAATCAAGTACCGGGGCTGAATTGAGAGACTTGGCCGGCAGGAAGGAGAACACCAGCATGTCCAGGATTCAGTCTGCCCCATTCTAAAGTTACCCGGTTCCTTTAATAACAGCACAAAGGCTGCTGCTGAGAGCTTGGCTGTGTCACACTGCTGGCCGAGATAAGGTAGGATGAGGCTGAAAAAAATGCATCCTCTCCCCCAAAAAGGAGTTTTTTGAACAAGTTGGAAGTCAGACATGAGGAAACAACCCTTCATCACAGACAGAAGACATATTGGGACTGGCAGAAGAGGTGCCATTTAAATATTCAGATCTCTGATGTGAAATGAATGGGCTCCGGCAAAATCTAAAAAGCTATAATAATGGGATGAAGGGGTGAGCGGTAACAGAACATAATGAGGACTCAGCGCCCACAGACGGTATAATGTGTCTGCCCCCCCTGCGCACTGTCACCTCTGCACCAGAATTTTCAGGAATGGAGAATGGAAATGGAAGACGTATTCTTCCCTCTGCCCAGTTTTTGCTACACCCTAGACCTCATCTTCTACAGACACAGGCAATGTATGTAACCCTCGGGCAGTATTTCTACAGGTAAAATAAATGAGTTTGAAAGCCTTTGGGTCAGAGTGTGTTTTGAAAGTGATTTCTCATTAATAGCCTTACAAAGTACATTGGCATGTCAACATTCAGAACCATCACCACTCTCAAAAACACCACTAATACACTATAAAGAAAGTCAATCTACAAAATCATTTAGGGAGGGCAAAGGGAGAAACTGGTTAGGGAGAAAACACGTATGAGGAACATTCAAACTGGATCAGAAACTGGATCAGAAACAGGCTGCTTAAGGCTTTGCTGGCAACCAAACAGTGCTTCATAAGAGCAGCAAATGGCGCCATGAGCACTTCTGACCCCAAGAGACAATGGTGTTAAACAGGCCACCTTCTGAGAAGTTGAGACTCGAAGCATATATGAGCACGACTTAGAATACAACAAACAAAACAGAAGCAGACGTGCTAAGATACTGGCTTGATCAGTAAGTGCAAACAGGAGGAAAATCTGTTATTCCTTCTTTGCTTTGTTTCGTGTGGTTTATGCAGATGCTGAATTTTACAGCAGGAAGAGGGTGCCTGAGGGAAAAGTTACCCTCCACACCTGCGTTTTTACAAATGAAGAAACTGCCAGCATTTCCTTGAGAAAGGTGCCCTAACACACTGAGATCTCACCCCTGTCTAGTGTGGCTCCAGCCCCAAGGAAGGCTCCACAGAGAAAGCTTTCCTAAGAAAACAACCCACAATCACAATGCTGTCTGGGCTATTGTTACACAGGCTTTATCGTCAGGCAGGCCAATTCAGTGTGTGCCAAGCACAGGGCTCCAAGTACGGGAGAAGGACCTCGGAGATTATCTCCTCAGGCTGCCTCACTTTACAGAAGGGAAAAAGACGACCCAGGAAAACAAAGCAAGCAGGCCAGCACTCCACATCAGGTGGGAACGGGTTTCTCAGCAGTGGCACTACTGACATCTCTTGGACCAGATACTTCTTGGGTGACCTGTGCACTGCAGGATACCCACCCAACACCTACACAACTGTGACAATCAAGAGTCTCAAAAACATGGCCAAACATCCTCAGAGAGTGGAGGGGCAAGACAGAATTGCCCCCGGTTAAGAATGACTAAGTTAGAAACTGGGATGACCAGGGGCTCCTGGGTGGCTCAGTCGTTAAGCGTCTGCCCTCAGCTCAGGTCATGATCCCAGGGTCCTGGGAAGGAGCCCCACCTCAGGCTCCCTGCTTGGTGGAAAGCCTGCTTTCCCTCTCCCACTCCCCCGATTTGTGTTCCCTCTCTCACTGTGTCTGTCTCTGTCAAATAAATAAATAAAATCTTAAAAAACAAAAACAAAAGAAAAGAAAAGGAAAGAAAGAAAGAAAGAAAGAAAGAAAGAAAGAAAGAAAGAAAGAAAGAAAGAAAGAAAGAAAAAGAAAAGAAAGGAAGGGAGGGAAGGAAACTGGGACAACCAGCAACCCAATCCGTCTCACTCCCAGCACAGAGCTCTCTCACATATGTTCATGTACACGAATGAGGCTGAGACTATGAAATCTAGGAAACATGAAGTCTCTTGGTTTTGGCTGGACAAAGTGAGTAACATCTCGTTAAAAGATACTAAAGGGAGAAATCCCTCTAGAATGGTTACATTTCTTACCATCCTTAGACAAAGTCACTACACATTGTACCTAAATACAGATCATCTTTTTTTTTTTAATTAACAAGAAGGGACCCTCGTTGTCAAGTTATTTAATCATCTTATTATAAAGATAAGAAAAACAGTGCCAGATTCCTTCTTAAACACAGAAGAGAAAATCAGACTTAAGAAATAGGATGCACAGGGGTGCCTGGGTGGCTCAGTTGGTTAAGTGTCTGCCTTTGGCTCAGGTCATGATCTTGGGGTCTTGGGACTGAGTCCTACATCGGGCTCCCTGCTCAGTGGGGAGCCTGCTTCTCCCTCTCCCTCTGTCTGCCGCTCCCCCTGCTTGTGAGCTCACACGCACAGGCTCTCTCTCTCTTCCTCCCTCTCTGTCAAGTAAATAAATAAAATCTTGAAGGAAGGAAGGAAAGAAGGAAGGGGAGGGAAGGGAAGGGGTGGAAAGGGGAGGGAAAGGGAAAAGAAAAAAAAAAAAAAAGGAAAGGAAAAAGAAATAGGATACACAGCTTCTACCACCACCAGCAACCCCTGATTTTGGAGTTCCAGATAACTACAGTATCAAATATTACCTGTTTCTCTTTTTCCGGTGTTCTCTATTAGAATTTTCTGATTCGCTACCACTGCTCGTGTTACAGCGTGAGCGTGACCTGAAGACAAAATGAGAAGAACAAAAGAAAAAAAAACCCACACATTTATGACAAATAAAAAATTTCAGAAAGGTTCACTTTGTTTCTTCGGATAGAATTTTGCAATAAAATGACTAATCCAAACATCAGTAGCAGTTATTATCCCTCCCTCAGTCAGTGATCCTCGATTCAGTCAGACATCTGAATGAGTCTACAGACATGTGAAAGCAGATTAGGGCAAATGTCACCACGCTCCCCAAAAAGACCACAAAATCAAGCACTTCCAACAAAATCTGCCATGGCAAAGCTCTACACCCCTGCAGTGGACTAAATGTGAGCACAAAGTCCTGTCGCACCCCCGCCCCATATCAACGGAGGTAGAGTTTATTTCCCCTCCCCCGAATTAGCACTGGAGCTGTGACGGACTTTAACAGAATGATGTGGAGGGGCTATACTCTGCCAGGTCCCAAACTATCTATCTGTTCACGGAGCGGGCAGCTTCTGCTTCCTCCTGGTTGCCATCCCAAGAAGCCGAGAACAGCCAGGTGGAGGGACCACAAAGAGAGAGAGAGAAGCCTCAGGTTTCCCACCATTTTGCCAAGACATCAAACAAGAGAGAGAGAGGGGCCTCTTGAATATTCCAGCCCCAGCTGCCCTCTGACTGCAGCTTCATATGAGACTAGCAAAACTAGCCTGTTCAATCAACAGAAACACACAACATATATATGGTGGCTTTGAGCCACTAAGTTTTGGGGTGGTTTTATTGTAGCGATAACCAAGATACAAAGAAGATACAAAGATACATAGAAGCAGGAAAAAAAGAGAAATTGCTAAGGATCCTACAGTATGGAAGACTGGGAACCAAATGAAGCCAAAGCTGGTATCTCCAAGTTAATTCTTTCATAATGACCTTAAAGCAGTCACTAACAACAACAACCCCCACCCTGGCTGATCCTTCTTCCTTCTCCCCGACCCTCCTTCCATTTTTTCTTTTTTCCTCCTTCCATTTTTATGTTTTTACCTCCTCCTTTGTTTTAGATCTGAGTCTTCACCACTGTTATGGGCTTTCCTATAGAAAACAAATAAATGAAGATATTAAAGAAAATAGAAAATTATCCATTGCCTAAGGAAAGCACAGCAAAATGAGTTCACTTCAATTCCTGCATATCTGTTTTGTATTCGTTCATTCGACAAACGTTTAAATCACACAATATGCCAAGTCTCAGAAGTAGAACATACCACCAACTGGCCTCAAAAAGCCAACAAGCTCAAGGAGGCTGCAAACAGTCTATCAGCCGCAGTGCACAGCATGTCTGTGAGGTATGATTCACCCAATGATGGGATGTTCTGCAGTTCCTACATCTGTGATCTGCCAAGTTAAGTTCTGCCATGATCGGACTGACGCCAGCTCTCACTTGCACGCTCTTCCCAACACCCTGGCCTTCAAGGCCCTTGACCATTTCTCTCATAACCTCTTCATAGTTACTCAGCAGACCACATTATGGCCACACTTGGGACTTTATCATCTGTAACCACCACCAAACATGTTGGTCTCTGGCCACCATCTCTTCCCCTTCCTGTTCATGCTCCTGAACAGATTTGATGGAGCATCTTGGTTTAAACATGCAGGCTCTGGGGCGCCTGGGTGGCTCAGTGGGTTAAGCCTCTGCCTTCGGCTCAGGTCTTGATCTCAGGGTCCTGGTATCGAGCCTCGCATCAGGCTCTCTGCTTGGCGGGGAGCCTGCTTCCCCCTCTCTCTCTCTGCCTGCCGCTCTGACTACTTGTGGACTCTCTCTCTGTGTCAAATAAATAAATAAAATCTTTAAAAACAAAAACAAAAAACATGAGGGCTCTAGAGCCAGACAACCTGAAGGTGGGTCCCCTCCTCTCCCCACCAAAAAGGTGTGTGATTTCAACAAATTACTTCTTAGCTAAGTGCCTGTTTTCATGGAACCTCCCACAAAGGATTGTTATGATATGAGGATAAAATGAATTAATATATTTAAAATGCACAGAGCAGGACCGGCTCACTGAAGTAACTATTAGCTGCAATTATTATTGCTTATTTCCACTACGCCCCTTCTGCCTTTCTTTGACCTCAACAGAACTGTTTGCTCACTGACCTTGCTAATTTCCATCCATTCCTCTCGGCCTTTCTTCATTTCCTCCCTGACTCAACTGAGATTTCCACCATTTTGATAACCTGTACACCAGTACTCAAAACTTCCTCCAATTCTCTGTTTTTGGTTCGGTATTTCTGGCAAGATCCCACGCATGGGTAAGTCAAACTATTCAGGTTCTCTGAGCCAGCCTTCGGCAGCTGGCTGAGCGGTGCCAGGGGGAGTTACACAAAAGGGCACGTTAGTTATACTACAAAATCCATGTTCACAAACTTCATGTGACTCCACAACATCCTACCACCTTTCTCTGATCTAAGTACTCTCACTCTGCAAAGCAATTTCCGACTCTTTTTACCTCACGACCCTCTGATACCCCGGTCCCTCTGCATCAGCCGCTGACTTTGTTTTCTCCTTCCAAAGAAAAAGTAGCCATCAGATGGCAACTTTCATCTTCCTGTTACCAAAAATAACACTTGCCTACATCTCCTTCTGTGTTATTTACAGATCTGTCCCTACAACTAAGGTCAGTCACTCCTTCTGTGTTGTCTGGGTCCCATCACCTCTTACCTTCTCAATGACTTTCAGTAACCACCCTCCTACCTCTCAGATATATTCAACTTGTCCATATAGAAAATTCTTTCACCAGCTTTTCACATTACCAAGTTTCTACTATTTAAGCACACACAGGCATGGGGCGCTTGGGTAGCTCCATCAGTTAAATGTCTATCTTCAGCTCAGGTCATGAACTTGGGGTCCTGGGATTGAGCCCTGCATGGGGCTCTCTGCTCAGCAGGGAGCCTCCTTCTCCCTCTCCCTCTGCCCCTCCCCACTGCTCATGCTCTCTCACTCTCAAATACAGTTAAAATCTTAATATATATATATATATATATATATATATATATATATATATATATACACACACACACACACACACGTCTGCTGGATTCCATATCCCCCTTCATTTTTTTCCCAGTCTCTCCTCTCTCTTTGAAAGCATCAAACTTCTTGAGAGAGGTGCCTAAGCCCCTTGTCTCCGTTTCTTCACCCTTTCATATATGTGCCTTCACATGGATTGGGCAGACATGGCTATTTAATGCCATCATCATGACTCACATTCCCTCATTTCTCAAACATACTTATATCAAACAATATAATGTTGACAGGCCTCTCTGTCTTTACACCAAATTTTTCTATAATTTTTACTTAGTATAAACACAATTATATACTTTCACAGATGATCTCTACAGCGTTTAAGGAACACAGTTCCATTCTTATACAGGTTTTACACTTAAAGATAACAATTGCCTAGTTTTCTAATGCACCTATAGGTTGCTTAGTCATCCTTGTTTTGTTTTGTTTTTAAGATTTTATTTATTTATTTGACACAGAGAGAGAGATCACAAGTAGGCAGAGAGGCAGGCAGAAAAGAGGGGGAAGTAGGCTCCCCACTGAGCAGAGAGAGTCTAATGCAGGGCTTGATCCCAGGATCCCAAAATCATGACCTGAGCTGAAGGCAGAGGCTCAACCCACTGAGCCACCCAGGTGCCCCAAGTTTACCTTGTTTTATCACTAATTTCGTCATCCAAACTCTGAGAGCTGCAGAAGTCCTCCTGAGGTGGGAGAATACTTAGGTAATCTACAAGTTCCACTGACACCTTCCCTGAAACCCTGGATGGTCTGTTCCCTAGAACTGCTGCACAAATGTCACTTTGACTACTCCCTTCACCATCATCCAGGGAATTCCTTCTGCCTCTTTGGAAACGGATCCCATATTTCCAGTTCTCATGACTGCTAGTCTTGGTTTTGGAGGAATGTACCTTCTAGCTGTTAACAGAGAAAGTCTGCGTGGCAGGTACTTTTTTTTTTTTTTTTTTTGAGACCTGGAATTTCTCAAAATATCTTTGACTCATGTAATTATAGTTTATCTGGGCTTAGAATCCTACACTGAAAAGAATCTCCCCTCAGCATTTTGAAAGCAATGCTCATCTTCTTTCTCTGATGTTGCTGTTAAGGAGCCCAATGCCGCCATTCTGGTTTGCCGACGTTTGTGTATGAACTTTTTTCTCTCATATCCCTCCCTTCCTCAAAGTTTTAAAAATTCTTCCTTAACCTATAATGTTTCGAAATTTGATGGTAATGGCTCTTGGTCTGGATCTAATTTTCCAGTCTATTATATCAAACCCTCCTTAGCTTCTCTCTACAACGTTTGATCATTCAGTCTGGGATATTTTCTTGTACTACTTCTTTAATACTTTCCTCTTCTGCATTTTTTCTTGGAAATTTCATTACTCGAATGTTTGATATCCAAGTTTGATCATTGTTTACCCTTATGTTCCACATATCTGTTTTAGTTTTGTTCTATCTTGGGGATGATTTCCTAATCTTTCAAATCTTCTACTAATTATTTTAAATTCTGCTACAGGAATTTTAAGTCTAAGAATTCCTACTTATTCTTCTCTTTTGATATCAATTTTTTTTCCTCAGGATAATTATACATTTGGAGCGCCTGGGTGGCTCAGTCTGTTAAGCGTCTGCCTTGAGCTCAGGTCATGATCCCAGGGTCTTGGGACGGAGCCCCTCACGGGCTTCCTGCTCAGTGGGGAGTCTGCTCTCCCTCTCCTTCTGCCCCTCCCCTGAGGTCGTGCTGTCTCTCAAATAAATAAATAAATCTTTTTTTTTTTTAAAAGACAATTATACCTTTATAACATGTTTCTTATATTGTCTCTATTTCCTGTGAGTACACACACACATACACACTGCTTATTGTGTGTTTCAGTCTCTGTCTTTCCAAACAGAAGCTATCTTCACATGCCAAGTGATTACGGCTCTCTCTTTGTATTTGTATTTAAGAATTTGGCACTAGAAGGACTGGAACCCTCTGGATGGTGCAGAGAATGTTAACTGATGGCTTCACTGCAGTGTGGAGCAAAGAAATATGGGCAGTCTCAACTATTTCACTGGACGATCCTTTAAAAGTTGGTATCTGTATGTCTCTTCTATTGTATCTGTTTTTCTCATAGTGAGATTCTCTGATCTCCTGCTTGGGAGATACCTATCTGGCTTCTAGCATTCTGGGAATGAAGAAGAAAGGGAGCTCTTTAGTAAGCAGATTTTCACTCTAGATTTTTTTCCCCCCCTGTGGCCAAAATTTCTCTGTCTCTTTTCTCTACAAGTAATTTCCTCTGAAGGTAATTCTCCTCAACCAAGCCAAATAAATGCTGGAGTTTCTCCCAGCTCTGTCAAGGTCTTGGTCTTTGCATTCTATCTACCTAGACAGCCTCCCCTCTGTTTCATATTTCAATTTACAACTTTACGAAATTTATATTTTAGCCAATAGCCAATCTAGCTCCAGACTTCTATCCAACAACCCATGTGATTCCCTCACTTCGACTTCTTTGCAAAGACACCACAAATGCAACAGACCAAAAACCACTCACAGTTGTCCCTTTCAAGCTTGTCATTTCCCAGTGATTATTACTTCAGTGCATCACACTTCAAGCCTGGATTTTATCCATGACATCAGTCATCTTTCACCCGTCATATCAAACCTCCCAGCCCTACTGATTTTACCTCCGAACAGGTCTCAAAACCATCTACTTCCTTGAATTTCCACATCACCACCTTGGCCCAAGCTCCCATTAGCCTTTGCCAGGACTCACATGGTAGCCCCAGGTCTCTCTTTCCCCTACTTCTCTTTTCCACCTTTTCTCCACAGGACAGTAAGGCTCATCTTTACACCATACAAATGTGATCTTGATTCACCATCCTTCTAAAAACTACTGGGTCTAACAACCCAAATCCTCAACAAGGCTCAGGTGTCCTATAAGGTGCTTCTCTCTGGACTCATTTATCCTTCTCATGAATGTTCCCCACTCCTTCCACCCTGAGGCCTCTGCACATGTTAGCTCTCTTTGCCTCTTCTTGTCTCAAATTCCAGCTCAAGCATCCAGTCTGAGAACCTTTCCCTGACCTCCTTGACTCAGCAACACAGCAAAACTTCCCATCATGGTGCCAGTAATACACGTACTTGAATGGTAAAAGTTATCAAGCAGTTATTCTTAGGACATGTGTACTTTTCTGTGTGCATGTTAGGTTTCAGTAATTTTTTTTTAGTTCCCCTAGGCACCACATAACTCTCTCTATATATAAATGTCTAAGTACTCATGCATTTATATGATTCATAGATTTCCTTCCCCAAGAAACTGTAAACTCCTAAAGGGCAGAAACTTTCTCTATTGCTGTTTAACACAGTGCCTGCATAAAGTAGGCACTCAATAAACATTTCTGAGTATAGAGATACATAGGGGTGAAAATAAATTGTACTATCAGAGAGTAGGCTGGCTTGCTTTTTCTAGAACAGGAATGTTTAACCAAGCAGGCTTCAAGGGTCTCCGTGAACCATGAAAATTTTATGAAAGTGTGTATGTTTATTTAATTATGTACTTTTCTCCCCCTAAGGAATGATCCAACCTTTCATCAGATTTTCAGAGTTCTGTCACCCAAAAAGGTTAAGGACCAGTGTTATAAACTCAGCCAGAATTTGAAAGATGTACCCATCTAATGACAAACAACTGGCAAAATATAAAATTCGGTATCTTTTGCAAAACACGTTATTCTGGCATCCATTACAAAATAGAATTTCCTATTATCAAATTTAAGTCCTTGAGATTCTTTCATGGTGCTGACACATCTGTTTTAAATGTCAGAGTTACCCTAGCCATGCAGGGATTTGTGCCCCGGGGGCGAGGGAAATACCTGTGAAGATAAAGCCAGACTGACAGGGACAGGGACATTCAGAGGGCATTTACAGTAGAAAGGAACAAAGAATGAGATTTAGCTCTTCTTTGCCAGCATGTAGCAAGGGCTGGTCTCCTCAAAACACGCATGCCCAATAAAAGACCTTTCAAGTGATACACATAACCAGACAGAAGGCTCTATGGCTGCTCGGACAAAAAGATTCTCTTTCCTGTAAATCAAAACAGGCTTTCCCCTGGACTGTGCCAATGAAAGGATCCTGTGTCCACTCACCACAATTATTCATCTATATTTCACAGGAAGCCAACACACACAAAAATTTGTCTCAATATAGAAGCCATTAAGGCTAGATTTCAAAATGTATATGCTCCAAACTATTTCAAACCTCCCAGCCCTACTGATTTTACCTCCGAACAGGTCTCAAAACCATCCACGTCCTTAAATCTCCACATCACCACCTTGGCCCAAGCTCCCATTAGCCTTTGCCAGGACTCACATGGTAGCCCCAGGTCTCTCTTTCCCCTACTTCTCTCTTCCACTGTTTCTCCACAGGACAGTTAAGACTCATCTTTACACCATACAAATGTGATCTTATATTTACCATCCTTCTAAAAACTACTGGGTTTGGGAAACCCAGTTTGGGAAAAAACTAATGTAAATTTTGGTCTATTTTGGCAAAACTTGATAAATTCATTTCCGTGTATATTAAAATCAAAATGACCATCTGCTCAACATGTACAATTATATTACTTAGGGAATGCTGTCAAAGCACGCTAGTAATGAAGAACGAGAAACTATAGAAACATACCTATTTAACAATAATCATGAAGTACCAAATTATTAAAATATGTAGTGATCCCCACTACCCTTGCCCCCCACCCAACATACATACACACACAAATGTATTTTAAAGTATTTCTCTGTGGTATTGCCTGGGTTTTAAGTGTTGTCCAAGTTGAACCAATCCTTAATAGGGAGGGCAGGAAATCTTTTCCCCTCTCTATTTAAATGATGATTTATTATCCCTGCCTTTTACAGATGTACAGATCTGGATTCAAATCACACAGGACAGCTACCTCCATCCCCCAGCCTCCTTTTGTCATTGAGGCCAAGGGCTTTCCACTTTCCACTGGTACGCAGCCCCATCCCAACCCATCAATAATCTCCCCTGTTTTGTCAAGACCGGAAGTCTGAAACTACATTTTCTCAGATTCCTTTGCCCACTGGGTTCCACTTAGAGAGGCACTCAGGTGAGATCTGAAGGTAGGAGAAGGGGAGGCAAGTTTGCTTCTGACATAGCTACGGCATTCACTCTGGCACTCCTGAGCAATACAAGCCCCCAGCATTAGCTACAGAGGTGGTCCCTCCGGCAGGGGTAGCAAGAGTATTTGCTACATCGGCAGTGCCCATAGCAATGCCAGAAGCAAGCACAGATTCATGAAGTCTAGCTCCAAGGCGGAAAAAGCCTTCGTCCTGCCAGCCCAGGACCGGTACAGCATCCAGATCTCAGGGTGCACCTCCCTGCCTTTAATTCCTCCAAAGCTACTCAAACTTGCATGCAATTTCTCGCTTTAATCCCTCTCTGGTGGAAATGCCTACTGGTTAAATGATAAAGGCCATTTTCCACAAAGTTATTATGAAGATCAGATAATATATAGCATGCAATTTTGCTCAGAACTTGAAACATAATCAATGTCAACTATTATCCCTTTGTTCTGTCTAATCACCGGTGCTCATGATTTAGCTCCCCCCTTTCAGACCTATGAGGGGAAGGTGTTGCTGAACTTTGTCTCCTTAACCATCAAAGGATTTTGGTGAAGCTGGACCTCGTTTGAGAAAGCTGGGGAACATGACTCAGGGAAACTGGAAGAAGCCAAAGGAAATGAGCCAGGGATGAACCAGCAAGTAACTATCAATAAGGGCAGAGAAGAAAGAAAGGCTTCTGTTTCCCTGATCCATGGTGATATTGATGGTTATCTGAGAACATGACATGAACCTGTCATAATTAGAAAAGTCACTTACAAAATACCAGTATGTAGGTACTCAAAGTAAAACAGTCTCTGCAAAGTAGGAATGAAATGAATTTCACTGGTTAGTCATTTCTAGGTCTTCTTCTCTTGCACCTGTCACATTGCCTAGCCAGCTTTTTAGAAAGTCCAAAACTTCCAGATATGGACTTTTTTTTTTTTTAATTAAGTACATTCAAATATAATCACAAAAACAACCTGACCTGCTGGGTAAAATGTAACAGGATCCATTTTTCCTGTGTTTTGAAAGGGGTTTTACTCAAGTTTATGCAACAACAGTCTGGAGAACAGAGTGCTAAGCCTGAGCTAAAATTTACCTATCATTTTATCTTCTCAGATCAGAACATTTAATATCTTTGATATATAAAAATATATCACTAATGCAATACATATTATATATATTACATATTATATATACTATATAATATATATTGTTAAAATAGATACCTAAGCTTTTTTTTTTTTTTTTTAACATATCAGTCTTAAATGCCATACGGGGAGCAAGTTTCCTACCAGTAGTTTATGAAATTATTCTCTGAAATTTAGGCTGTTTAAAGAGAAATGCTTCAGGATGCCTAACTCATTTTATCTCAAAAAAAAAAAAAAAAAAAAGTAAGCTTTCTGTTACCTTGGGAGGACAGTCATGATATTATAAGAATAACTTGTGACAGAACTGTGACTGGGACCCAGAGGTTCTGTTACAAATTAAAAACCAAGGGGCTACGTTGAGCTCACCTCCTCCTCGTTGGCTGGACAGAGTCATCACTCCCACAGGAGGGGTTTCGGCGGCGCGTGTAGGGGAACTTCGGGGATTTCATGCGGTCATTGGGAGAGTGGTAGAGTCCACTGCAAGGGAAGAGGAAGGGTCAACAGTGCCCACAAAGGGCCTGGAGGAGCAGACAGCCCAGTCCCAGACTACCCAAGTATTTGCCCCCTCAGGGATATACTGGATCACGGGCACATAGTTCTCTTTGCTGACAAGATTTATTGAAAGAAAACGGAGGTAAGATCTGGCAAATCAGATCCTAAGAGTCGTTATCTTTCAGGAATGGATTTGTGGGCCTTCGATGGTAAGAAATGAACACCGAAGTGATGGTAATAATAACAATTTGCATGTACAACAAACTTACCATATGCCACACACTGACTGAGCTAAAAGCTTTATATTCCTTATCCCAGCAAATCTTCATATCAGCCACAAGCACTGAGTTACAATTATTAGGCCCATGTAACAGAAAAGAAAGTGGAAATAATGGAATGTTTGAGTGGCCCAAGTAAAGGAGCTAAGAAGTGGCCAGTTAGGATTTGAACCCCTGGGTCGTCGTAGCTGGGATCCCCAGGACTCTAAAGTCGGTAAGGTATAATGCAGGTCTCTTGCTGGTTTGGTAGCTGTGGACAGAAAGAAACTAAATATATGGATATTTTTGTGAATAAAGTTCTTCTAGGATCACTAGTCCTCAAATATACTTTTCAAGTATAGTTTTTTAAGAACTATACAGTAGAGGGGATTATCATTAATATGTCATTTAGAGTTCAAAACTATACTGTCTTACTCTAAGCCATCATAACAATATTCCAGGTAGTGTCTTAATACACACTAGTTTCGCTTTCTGTCTTCCAGGAGAAAGTTTCACCTTAGGATATATCCTGTTGATTTCTACTTCGAAAGTTCTCGGTCATGCTGGTTTTAGGAATCTGACTGCCTCGTCCACAGGTAGCAACACCCAGTCACAAAGCAGTTGGATTCCATTATTTAATTGGATTCCATTATTTAATGTGTCCTGATGGCTAATCCCATTTCTGCCATTCGCCTTTAGAAAAACAATGATTCTCTTTACCTCTGGGGGCCGTTGTCTTCCCATGGTGTGTGAGATTTGCTTCTTTGGGTATCAGGGCTGTTTTCATTCTTTGCTTTCTTAAAGCTTTAATTTTAAAAAGCAAAAAAAACCACATGGAATATATATTAACTGGAGAATAAAAGGAAGTTCACTCACATATTTCCTTCTTCAGTGAAACTGTTTAACAAATGTTTTAAAATGTGTTTTTACACCCGTGACTCATTCTAAAAAGGGTAGGAGGTGACTGCCTAAAAAAATTCACTTCTCCAGCAAGTATTTTTGGGCTCCCCTCCACCTTTTTTTCCTAGTATTACTGCTTTAAGTCAACAAAAGCCAGGTCATCCACTGTTAGGAAACTTGGAAGACAAGTCTATCTGCAGGAAGCAAGGGCAAGGGCAGAGGCAAGAAAAGAAAGCTGACGAGGAAGGAAAGCTGGAGTATGAGGGCTCCTGAGGCCAGCTCCTTCTTTTCAGCTCTGGACTTCAGTCTAAATCTGCGCAGGTGGGTCAGCCGTGGACAAGTTCAGGCTACCCAAACCGACCTTTCCCGGCCCCCAGCTTCCGCCCTATCTTGGCATCATCCTTCCAAATCAGAAGGACTTCCAAATGCTATTTCCTGACCTAGTATCATCTTTCTGCCTGAAGAATGTAAATATAACTGAGCTGTTATTCAATCTCAACAAATTGTTTTAGACACATGTGGGGAGATACAGAGGAAAGGACTCATCAGAAGCCCCAGGCCTCCAATGAGGGAGGGGAGATGTATTACCTCTCACATCCCCAGAGTCTCAGCCCCAGGAAAAGATAGAGCTACTTAATTTCTAACTCACATTTAACCCTGGATTTTTGAGGAATCCCCTATATAAGTTGTCCTCGAACATGGTCATAGCAGGGTTCTTTATAACAGTCAACAAAGAAGAGAGAGGGAAAAAAATGACAAGGTCATTTCAAAAAAGGAAAATAAACTTGTATCCTAGGAGACTACACCCATACAGGAATTAATATAAAGCTAAAAAATTATGTATTTGACAAAGGCACTTAACTCATCATATTAACATATAGTAGGTAGGTTTTAATTTTTGACCAATACATTCTTTTGATTAAATAATCTTTGGAAGATCAAGTGCCCAAAAATCTTACTTTTGAGGTGAGAAGTAATAAATACAATACATACTTAATAGTAGAAAGTGTGTGTGTTTAATAAATGAGAAAGAAAAAGGGAGATTGAGAAATTCAGAAGGGAGATGAAAGGGGAAATGGGATAGCAAGAGAAAGTTAGAGAAAAATGAAATCCTAATTTCATTTTATTTATTTTATTTTATTCATTTTAATTAATTGCATTCACTCCCTAAGCCATTTCTCATCTGGAACTTGAGTGGGAAAAGCGGGCAGCACTTCAGGTATCAGTCCTATTGGCAAGAAAACAGTTGTAAAGGGGACTGAACTCCTTCTGTACATTCTAAAAAGGCTTGGGATCTGAATTTCATGGCAGATTACTATTCTTATGTTGGATGTAGCATAAGCATACCCTGTACATACAGATTAAGCTGACACTCTATACACAGTTGTGAAGCTGACCGAGGCCAGCTAGGCCAACTAAAGTGCATGCAAAAAAGGCAAAGACCCTGTCATTCCAGAAAGAATCCATGAAGGGAGCATCCCAAAACTAAACAAAAGACAACGTAGGCAAAACCCCGGGGAAAACACCACAACTCTGAGAATCCTCCTATCTTAGAATTCTTTTGCTAGGAAATTGCAAACTGTACTCCCCCACTGTAGCCCCAAACCAACTGAATGAAGACACCATTATTTACTAACAAGATGGAGCAGATGATCAAAGAAGTCTGTCAGGGTCACGTATTTCTGACTGCTTGGACTCAGAAGCTAGTGCTATAGACAAAGTGAGCTGATGAAAGCTGCTCATTGTACTTCTCAAATGCTGTTCTGCGGACATAATTGGAGATAGGAAAAACTGACGCTGAAACAGTATCTTCACAGAGAACAACGCTGATCTTTCATGGAAACAAGCCATGTAATATATTGAGAGAAGGTCTTTCCGCTGGGGAATGCTGCTGGGAAAATTGATGCAGAAGACCATGACACCTCTTCATACATATGCAATCACTGACTTCTGGAGCCCTGCGCCTCTAAATGCTGTAAGCCCTCTTCCCAGGGCCACAGTTCAGTGCACCACGATAATGAACACAGTACATTAAACATGAATATCATCGACTTTATTTCACAGGTCCCTCTGAGTAAGTCCATTATAGCATGCCATTTTATTTTTATTTATTTATTTTTTTTAGCATGCCATTTTAAAAATCACGTGGAATTGTCCCTCTGCTGCCAAGAATGGGACCACAGACTGTCTGTGAGATCACCATGCTGTGGCAGCAGGAGCATTTCCTTCAGATGAGAGAGGCAGGTCCTGCTGTTTATACTCCACTGGCATTTTAAATGACTCTTTGGCTCACACACTAGTTCAACCAAAAGTATGAACTATCAAAGTAAAAAGATTCTTCACCTCGCCAACAGGAAAAAAACTTTTTTTTTTGTGACAACATACCATTGTGTGTTCTTTCACTTAACCGACTGACCTTTTTATTGGTGAAGGTGCAATAATTTTAGTCGTTCCTTCATTTTCTCCATTGTCCATGTTTGCTGTTACCCGATTTATGCTGTTTGAGCCTGGTAGCAAAGAGCAGTAAGGAAAGATGGAAGAAAAGAGTGGTGAAAAACAAACAAACAAAAACCACACAGAAGCCAAAAAATTATTTTAGAAATGCAACTTTAGGGACATCATGGCGCATTTTATTAATAAATTATAATTCTAAATAAATAATGAATCACCCAATAAATCTAAGGCATTATTCCCTGACACGTACTAAGCCCTCAACATAACAGCATCTAAGAGGGTCTTGGATATGACACCACTTGAAAATGGGCCCTTTTGAAATTTTAAGAGTTAAAGTCCCCATATCGTGGATATTCCTTAGACTGCTGAAATAGGATTCTAAAATATTTAGTGGTATATATTGGTATGTAAGACCTAACAATCAGTCCCTGATTAACTATCGTGAAGAAATTACGGTTTTTGGCATGCTATGATAGCCCCCATTCTAAATCAAAGCAAAAATACTCCAACTTATAATGCAAACGGCAAAAAAAAGAGTAATACAGATGTTATTTCTATTACTCACATGTTAAAAAAAAAAGTTAATTTTTTTTTTATACAAACATCTCTAAAAGCCTAAAACTGTTTAAAAGTTACTATTCCACGTATCTGCATCCATGCTAGACATACCAGCAGAGGGAGCCCCCAGTAGACACAATGTTGGAAATCACGATCCAAATAAAGATAAGTAGCCAGGCCCACCTGGGAAGTCTGGATCCCATTTTCAGGACACAGGCTGATAAGCCTGGAGGGGTGACATGTGAGCACTGATGGTGACCGTTTTCCAGTGGTGTGTGCCTCACTCTCAGAAGCACAGGGCAGACCAGCAAGGGGATGCCCAAAGCCCTCATTCAATTAACTCTGTGTGACATGCAGGTGCATCTTCAGACTGGTATCTTGCAGAAATATGTCCAGAGTTCAAGTCCTTTGATCCAAAGTGTGATCACCACTAAGCACTTACAGTTTTTTAATCATGGGGTGAGTCTGTAATACTATTAAAAGCTAATATTTATTGAGCACTTACTTTGTGTCAGGTGCTATCCCAAGCACTTCATTTACTTACATAATTTTCAAAATAACCCTATAAGGTAGATTCTAATATTATCCCTATTTTTAAAAATAAGAAAAAATGGGCCTTTCCCAAGGTCCCATAGACCATGAATGAGGGGACCAGCTTTGAAACCCAGCAGTCCAGCTCTAGAGACTTAAGCTCTAAACCACCATGATACATGGCCTTCCATGTGCCCTGTGCACCCCACTCTCAAACAGTTCAATGGTCAGTGTAAATAGGGGTGCCCAGGGCACCTGGGTGCTCAGTTGATTGGGAAACTGCCTTTGGCTCCGGTCATAATCCTGGAGTCCCAGAATCGAGTCCCACATGGGGTTCCCTGCTTGGCGGGGAGTCTGAGTCTCCCTCCCCCTTCTCGTGCTCTCTCTCTCTCTCACACCCTCTCTCTCTCAAATAAAATCTTTAAAAAAATAAAAATACATATACAAACAAACAAACAGGGGCGCCTGGATGGCTCAGTCAGTTAAGCATCTGCCTTCAGCTCCAGTCATGATCCCAGGGTCCTGGGATTGAGACCCATGTCTGGTTCCCTGTTCAGATGGGAATCTGCTTCTCCTTCTGCCCCTCCTCCCATTCATGCGCATGTGCAGACACATGAGCTCTCGCTCTCTCTCAAATAAATAAAATCTTTAGAAAAAAAAAAGTCAGTGTAAATTAAGGGTCCATCGGAAGAGACATACTCTTCAGAACATTTGGAGGCATGTTTGACAACTCATCAGGAAAAATAACATTAATGAATACTCTTTGGACAGAGAGAATGGTGATTGCAACAAAGAGCTTCCAAAACTATCATAGTAAGAAATTCGACTTGGATTCAGTATCTGAATTTTATTCCTATTTTGGAATCCTGAAATGGAAAGGTAAGTGCCCTAAAGGTAAGTTCATGTTGGAGCAATATTCAGAATCCAAGCTTTAGGAAAGCTGTTTGGAGTCTACAGAAAATGTCACCAGCTACAATGAATGGGACAAAACCAGTTGCCATGAACTAGCCCATTGGCAGTGGCCGGTCATTGTCTATTCTGCCATAACCATTAGTAACAATCCCAAGGGCAGATTCCCAAAGTTGCAGGCTCAGATACGAGCTAGAGCTGCTTCTCCACAGTGTAGCTAGCTCCATGTGGGACAGCCCTGGGCCCTGGCAGGAGGGGTTAATTCATCCGTGCTCTAGACAGTAGGTATGCCCCGACCTTAATATTTTTATTGTTCCTAATGAACTTTTTTAAAAATGTGGTATTGTTTTCAGCAGGTACTACTAATTTATACTGTAAATGAAGGGACCTATACTAAACTAGGGCCGTTCCCCACCACCACCGCTAGGAGAGGAAGGAACATAGCAGAGAGCCCAACGCCCAGCGCCCATAACGCCAACGGAAGCAACACTGAGCAAAGGTGAACATCACCAGAACAGAAGCCCTGGGCGACTAGCCTAAGAGTAAGCCCAGGTTTGCTTCTCTTCTCATCTCTTTAGACTGATTATTAGTCCTCTCTTACTACCGATCACCTCAGAGAGAGTGAGAGTGTTTAACCCTTTTGCCTCATTTCCTTCTGTCTGAATCTTCTGACAAATTAATAAACAGGTAGACAAATCCAGGAATATTTTCAAACAGAAAAGTTTCAAACTATGAATGTGTATATATTTTCTAAATAAACCCATGCCTGGTTATTCACAACATCCGAATAATTTTTGAGATGAAACATAAGATGAGTGTTTTTTCAAAAGAATTTCAGTTTTTAAAAAACCCCCACATACACGCTGTCTCTCAAACACTCAGCGACAGTTTAGCCAGGTTTCTTCAAAGTAAATTATTTGACTGTCAGGACTATTTTACTAACCTAACAGTCATAGAATTTTCATACGCACCGCATAAACAAATAAAGTATTGGCAGTAATAAAATCTAATTCATGGTTCTTTTATATTCAAAACAGCGGACTACTAGCCAGAAATCTATTGAAATGTATTCCTCTTCTCTATAACTACGTGAGCTGGACAAGCCTGGGGTTTAAAAAGATTATGAGGAAAAGAGAATACGGGGGTTGGGGGGAAGCTACTTATAAGCATGAACTTCATGGGAGCATTTCTGAAGGATACCCTCGTATGACACTCATTTGCTACCTATAACTTGGGCTTTTCTATTCATAGATGTAAGACTCTGAAAAAGCCCTAAATAGGCAATATTTCTTACCTTTCTGTATGTTGCTAAAGGTGTACTTAAAAGTAATAACTATACTTTTATAATGCCATATTTTTAGCTAATTAGGTCAAACTAGTAGGATGTTATCACAGTACCATTTGAGAAGAAAGATAAGCAATTCAGTCAAGCTGGGTTGTGTTGGATACTGAACTCTACCAAAGCAAGAGAAATAGATACACATTACTGAGGTTTCCCTTTTTTTTTTTTTTTAAATTTCATTTATTTGTCTGTGAGAAGGAGAGTATGAGTGGGGTGAGGAGCAGACTACCCGCTGAGCTGGGAGCCCAACACAGGGCTTGATCTCAGGACCCCAGGGTCATGACCTGAGCCAAAGTCAGACACTTAACTGACTGAGCCACCCAGGCATCCCATTATTGAGGTTTCCTGACTCTCCATGTTGCTGATCTGTACTCCTGTTTTCCTTTCCAAGCTTCTTTTCCCCCAACCCCATCCTAGCACCTTTCAGAACCATCCCTTGTACATTAGCTCAGATGCCTGGGCTATGGAGAAACAAACCCATCACACTAAAAGGCTGTGTTTTCAAGTATTACTGGCCAGAGAATAGTTCCATTGTAAAGAGGAAAAGGAGAAGCCAAATACTAACTAAAATAATTAACTGATCACAATGGAATTCCAGGCACTGCTCTAGGAGATATTTTCAGGGTGGAAAAATCCTTTTCCCTCACTCCTTTTTCATTGTAAGTTATAATAGAACACCAGAAAAGAATATAACATATAGATACAAACAGTTTAACAAATAATTATAAAATGAATGGCTATTTAGCCACTATCTACTTCAAGAAATAAAAAAATTGAGGGCAATTTTCCTACATTACACAAATCACTTCATTTGGGGCAAACAACTGTTTTCCACCTAAAATATCTAGAGATATGAATTATGAAATATGAATTATGTATATATTTAATAAAATATACACTAGAATTATTTTTTAATTATTAGGAAATGTTTAGGCCACAAAATCTTAATAAAACGAAGGACACATTACTGTACTGCTCCCTGACTATTAGCACAGTGCTTTACCTGTGGTAGGCATCAATCAACAAAGGTCTGTTCTAAGGAACGTGCTTGTTTCTATTTTTTCCACTAGAAGGGAACATTCAAGATAATGATGTTATTTTGTAGATGTGTGAAAACTAAATCCCCCCCCCCAAAAAAAAATCTGTATGTGGAGCTATGGGAAATGTAGAAAGAGGACCTGTAGCCATATCCTACAGGACTAGGCTACTTCTTAAGAGTTTTGAAAGCTACCTTCTGCCGTAACTCACTGTTCTTCTAAATGACAGCTGTAGATTATAACAGAAATCAGTTATTGATATATGGTTATCAAGCCTCCTCGTAAATCTATATTTTATTTTAGATAAAGTATTAATGATGCCCCTGCTTGTGCTCTCTCACTCTCTCAGTCAAATAAGTAAGTAAAATCTTTAAAAACATATATTAATGCTAGCAAGACCACTTACAGTTAGGAGCACCCAATTCATTACACAGGGTACTCACATTAAAAAGACAACGGGCTTTATTTCAAGAGGCTAGTCCCATTTGGAAGAGTAGCTCATCAGGGGACTGCCATTGTCTATTAAGGAGCCGTATCTAATTCCTTCTCTGGGCTGTCAGTCACCGCAGCTTAATATGGGCGCACACAACTCCCTACAGTTTAGGCAACATTACCATGCCAGCGTCCAAGGCTCTGTGGCAATTTGCTTGTTCATTTTCAACACCCTATATGCAAACGCTTCCAGTCCATGTGCATTGGACCACTACTAGGCCTTTGTGTGGTTTGGTTCTGTTCACCTTTGAGTGCCCTCACCTTAAAGGACCCTTGCCTTCAGTTTAGGAGGAGTGGCTGTCAGAAACAGAATCAACTTTCCCAGGATCTAGTTAGCTACTTGACCTGGGGCAATTCTTAAAAGTCAGCCCTAGGATGTCAAGACTTGGTGATGAATATACATGGATTTTCAGTTATAAAAACACTTTGCATTTAAATGGTGATAGGGGTCTCACAAAATCTGTTTGTGCTCAATTTGACACCTGTCAACCTAAATTAAATTTTTGATGTTATTTAAATGTTGCCAATGCTTTTAATTTACAGAGTGGGTATGAGGATGAATGTGTGGCGTTAAATGAAAAAAGATGTATTTAGCAAGTGAAAATGCCTTATTCGGTTGTATGAGGGAAAAGACAAATAGCCAGTAAATAAAGCAGGACTGTAATATATAAATGATTTCATTAAAAGAACTCTCAAATATGATAAATTTGTAAATTTTGAGATTTAAATTTTATCCCATTTATTCACTTTTTCTTGTCTAAATTAAAAAAAAACAAAACCCCTGTATCTGATGCTTAAGACAAATAATCAAGACAGATTATAACCATTCCCAACACAATAATTACGTATTAGGTTTCAGTAAAACTAATCTGATTTTACATTAGCTAACCCAATTCAATTTATCAGGGGAAAAAAGTGCTACTCATGAATTAAGAACAAGCTAATAATTGGAAATACAGCTTAGTTCTAGTTGTTACACCGACAGTACACACGGTAATTTTGCCTTGGTCTCACCAACCTCAGCCTGGTACTATGGAAAAATAGCAGAAAGTATGGCAAATTGGGAAAACAAGACATTTTTCTAACATCACAAATGATGGTCCAACAGGAAAATTCGGCAGAACAGTCATTCATTAAAGTAGGTAAAACAAAATTGAGTCTTCAAAACACACAATTTAGAAAATGTAAGATTTTCAGCAGCTAATGGTTAATTCTTTAAAGTTCAAATGCCTGACATCAGCCCATGCATGGCAAACAGGCAGCCAGATCCCTGCTTTCTTTTTTTTTTTTTTTTTAAGGAGGGAGGGGCAGAAGGAGAGAGAGAATCTTAAGCAGGCTCTGTGCCCAGCATGGAGCTTGACGTGGGGCTCAATCTCGTGACCTTGAAACCATGACCTGAGCCAAAATCTAGAGTCGAATTCTTAACCAACTGAGCCACCCAGGCACCCCAAGATCCCTGCTTCTCTTTTCTCTCTCTCTCTAAGATTTTATTTATTTATTTGACAGAGAGAGAGAGAGAGACAGTGAGAGCAGGAACAAAGCAGGGGGAGTGGGAGAGGGAGAAGAAGCAGGTTTCCCACTGAGATGTGGGGCTCCATCCCAGGACCCTGGGATCCTGACCTGAGCTGAAGGCAGACACTTAATGACTGAGCCACCCAGGTGCCCCAATATACAGACTTTTGAGACACTGATTTTGCTGCATGTCAACTGCAAGATCAAACAAGGCTTTCTGCTAAAAAGCTGCAGGGTAGATTATAAAGAATTGGGTGTGGATGAGAAGGATGGCTAGGAAAATATGCCTATACATGAAAGATCCTTTCTCTGCTTGGTCTGCTTCCAATTTCTTCTTCCCTGACCCAGTACTTTCCTGGATCCCTATGCTTTCCTCATGACCAAAATGATCAGCTTGGGAATATGAGCTGGGTGGAAAGGAAGGCACTGCATCCTGTATGCCTTTGGCAGAGTTACCAAGGGGCACACACAGAGAGAGGTGGTCACAGGCATCTGTCCTTGTGGGTCAGAATGCCAAGTTCCAAAACAAGAAAGGCACTTCTGAGCCTGGGAAGTCATCTGTTCATTCCCTGAGGTGCTCAGAGTAGAATGAAAAGATTCTACCCAAAGGACTTGGGATCTACACCTGTGTGTGCTGGAGCGACGGCCAGACGTGGCAGCAGCGGGTGGGCGCCATCTTTCCTCTCAACACCCGTAGGCTCAATGACAGCACCTATCTATGAATGGCTGGCTGGAATCAAGAGGTGGTAAATCACTTAAATACCAACTGTTTCTTCCCTTATAGGAGAACACAATTCAGGGGAAGAGGACTGAGTAGACGTTCACATCCTACCCTGACAGAACTCTTGCACTCCTCAGTCGCCTCCAACAAGGCCATGTAGTTTAGAGGAACATACAGCAAAACTTCTCCAGTCAGCTCCTGTCAAACAATTCATCTCACCTGGCACAGGCAGAAGGATAATTCCTTCTCTAACCTGAAGTTGGTTCTGTTCCAGAGGAGTACGCTAGACCTCTGCTTTAGAGGTTTTTATTTGATGCAATTATAATAGTATATAAAATGTATACAAAGCACACATAATTATATATAAAAATTGCTTTAAAAAGGCTTATTTAGCTAAAGTACAATTGGGAAAATTCTTATTTTTTTCTGCTTCCATTGTTAAACTCATATCAAAGAGTCCTTAACTTACTGTTCTTTCAGCTTTTCATCCAGGACTCACCAAAAGAATCTGAAAAACTATTGTGCCTCAGTGCATGTTTCTAAGGTGATATCTAAAGTTTCTTATCAAAAGTTTAAATAGTTCCAACTTTGTATGGTAACAAATGGTTAACTAGATGTATCATTTCATAGTGAACAGAAATATCAAATCACCATGATGTACACCTGAAACTAATAGGATATTGTATGTCAAGTACACTTCACTTTTAAAAAGAAAGTTTAAATAACACCAAAGAATATCATTTGCAGCATAGAGTAAATATTGACACTTTAAAATGGAATTGTTTCATGACTCTTTAATGTATCTAATGTAATAACATACCATAGAAATTTGACACCCACAGTCATCCATTTTAAAATTAGATAAAATGAGGCTACATTTGGAAATTTCATGGCATTCTTTTCTCTCCTTGTATTTACATTTCAATTCCACCTTCTCTGGAAAAATTTATCCCAGAGTAATACATGTTTTACACTTGAAAGTTTTATTCATCACCCTATCTCACTTCTCTGTGACAAAAAAAATAAATAATTTAAGTTTTATTTCCCATGACCATAAAGTTCTAGATGTTAAAAATTTCTTCTGAACTAAGACATTACAATCATTAACAGATTATTATTGTACCAAACTAATGTTAAATAATTACTACAAGTAAAAAAGTAAATTTTAATTAAAAAGTAATTCTTTCAAGGATCATAGAGGAAGGGAGGGAAAAAATGAAACAAGATGAAACCAGAAAGGGAGACAAACTTTAAGAGACTTTTAATCTCAGGACTCAAACTGAGGATTGCTAGAATGGAGGGGGTGTGGGAGGGATGGGGTGGCTGGGGGATGGACACTGGGGAGGGTATGTGCTATGGTGAGTGCTGTGAATTATGTAAGATGATGAATTACAGACCTGCACCCTTGAAAGAAATAATATATGTTAATTTAAAAAAGTAATTCTTAATGAGATGAACAAGGTAGTTTTCCCAATGATGACATAGGTTAAATGCATTGAAGAATATTATTTAGTGCTAAGTGAAACAGTTTAGCAATAATTCTATTCCTGTTTTTAGGTAGATTTCAATGCTGAGAAATCTTGTTCACATGTAAGTAGATTTGCATGTATTCTGTTATGAACACAATGTCATTACAGAAATTCTATGACTTACATGTCTATCAATGATATATTATCTAAAATTATTTCAGGGGTGCCTGGGTGGCTCAGTCGTTAAGCGTCTGCCTTCGGCTCAGGTCATGATCCCAGAGTCCTGGGATCTAACCCCGCATTGAGCTCCCCCCTTAGTGGGGAGCCTGCTTTTCTCTCTCCCTCTCCCTGCTGCTCCCCCTACTTGTGTTCTCTCCCTTTGTGTCAAGTAAATAAATAAAACATCTTTAAAATTATTTCAAATGTTCTATCAGATGTCAAATCAATTGGGTCCTCCTTCAGTTTTGTCCAAAGTCAAAATGAGGAAATGACTTAGAAGAGGAGGTGTCACTGGGGCACCTGGGTGGCTCAGTAGTTTGAATGTCTGACTCCTGCTTTCAGCTCAGGTCATGATCTCGGGGTCCTGGGGGATCCAACCCTGCCTGTGTCATCAGGCTACCCACTCAGTGGGGAGTCTGCTTCCCCTGTCTCTTTCCCTCTGCCTCCCCCCAACTCTCTCTCTCCCTCTGAAATAAATAAATAAATCTTTAAAAAATAAGGGGAAAAAAGGAGAGAAGAGGGGAGGTGAGAAAAGAAGAAAAGAGGGGAGAAAAAAGAAAAGGAGGTGTTGTTGAACAATTAAGGCCATTTAGTTTCCAGACACTAACTCAGGAGGTTTTTATCATTTAAGGACAAAACAGTAGAACAGATTCCGGATGGGGAAAAGGTCTGCCTTTGTTTTGGTCCATCGGTAAAAGGCAGGCTGGAGAGAAGAGCCAGCAAGTCTACTACGGCAGGCACACTCCCTTCAGGAAAGAGAATCTGAAAAGTGACTGAATCGAAACTGTCTGTATCCAGAGCCCTTAAGGAAGTCCACCAGTATCTCCTTCCCCATCGGGAGCTGCAGAACCCAGCCTGACAACTACCGTCCTCATCCAGCCAGCCTTCTCCTAACCCACTGCCTTCACCAAAGATTACCTCCAGTCATGAGCAGATGCTCCTCTTGGACACTGCAGCTCTCTCAGAATTCGGCTCTATGGCACTGGCACATCCTGCCCACATGGGAGCACAGCTTTCACCTCTCTAGTCGGATAAAGTGGTTAAGGGCGCAAGACTGGAAGTCAGACAAACCCACATCTGCTTCTCAACTCTGCCAATTTACCCGACTGTGTGAGCTTGGATGAGTTCTTAATTCCCTTTGGGCCTCAGGTTTCTCATCAATAAAATAGGGGTTTCACCAACAATTTAGTGAATGTGAGGATTAGGTAATTCATAGGAAGTGCCTGGGGTGCCTGGCTTAGCCGGTGGAGTGTTCAACTCTTGAACTCAGGATTGCTGAGTACAGGCCCCTCATTAGGCGTGGAGCCTACTTAAAGTAAAAAAATTAAAAATAATAATAAATAAAGTGCTTAACACAGTGCTTGGCTTTTAATAAGTGTAAAATAACCACTTTATTATTTTCTATGACTAATTTCCCTAGTCCAAGGGCCAAGTTTTATTCATTTTTCTGTACTCTGTGGAAAAGGGTGTCCACTGTATGTTTTATGCAACAGCCACAAGCATTTCAATTTCTCAGAGGGCACTGACTGGGTGGCCTTCAATTTAACTCAATTCTGACACTATCTACCCAGAGATATTGTCAGATCCCACAGGCTGACGCCTCAGTCCATCAAGACTGCCCCCTCCTCTGATTCATTTGCTAAAGGGGCTCACAGAACTGAGAGAGGCAGCTTACTTATTAGATCACCAGTTCATTAAAAAAGGATGGAACTCAAAAATGGCCAAATGGAAGAGATGCAAAGGGCAACGTATAAGAAAGGGCCCTGAGCACCACTCACTTCAACTCCATGAATTCACCCACCACTCAGAACCCCACCCTCTGGGTGTTTCTGGGTGTTTCCGGAGGCTTCAATATGCAGGAATGTCTGATGAAACCGCTGACTATCACTGATTCCACTCAAACTCTAACAATACTCTTCTCCCCAGAAGTCATGGGGTGGGGCTGAAAATTCCAACTCCTTAACTACCGTTGGTTCCCCCTGGCAACCAGCCTCCATCCTTAGGGACTTCCCAGAAGTCACCTCACCCACACAAACTCAGGTGTGGCTAAAAGGGGCTGGCTATGAATAACAAAAGATGCTTCTTTACCTTTACTGCTCTCATCACTTAGGAAATTCCAATGGTTTTAGGAGCTGCATGCCAGAAACCAGAAAAGAGAATAAAGACCAAATATGTATTTCTTACTATAAATCATAGTATCACAAGTCTTATGCCAGAGAGGTGCTCAATAAACTCTTGATGAAGGGAAATGGAAAGGGGGAAAAAAGTATCATTATGGTAACTCACTAAAGCTATGATATTTAATATACCATAGGCCTTTAGGTTTGCTTGCTTTTCTAATCTTGGTAGCTATGCGTGGAATGCTAAACACTCATGGGAAGAGTGAAAATAATAACTTTTTAGAGAACATCTAACCAGACTTGCTATATACTAAGAAATCTTTTACGGAATGAAAATAAACATCAGCTTCAAGGCAGAATAGAAAAGAGGGCCAACTAAGGAAAACAGTCTTGAACAAACATACACCTGCCTATGTGATCTACCTGCTCCTTCTCACAGTTAACACTGTTCCTGCCTTTCCCCCTCTTTGCTAAGAAAAGGTCCCAAAGAACTTAAATAATTCCTTAAAAAGAAAAAAAAAAATGCCTTGATATATCAGCAGACTGACCTGCTGCTCCTCTATAAATTAGCAGAACGTACTGTCTTCTCAAGAGTTATCTGCGGAAACAAGTCGATCCAGTAAGTAAGGAAATCATGCAATAGTGGGAAAAACTGGAGATGTGTATTTTCAAATAATTCGAGGCCTTTCACTTTTTTTATTTTCCATTTACTTTCCAAATAGATGCCTTAATACACCAAACACCCGGGTTCACATCTGGACACTGCTCTTAGGATCTGTGTAACCTTGAATGAGTGAGTACTTCATGTTTCTAAGCTTCAGTTTCCTCATGGGTAAAATGAGAATACCACCCACCTTCCCCATGGGGTTACCAAAAGAAGTAATGTTATCCACTGTTCAGGTGCAAGGAAACCACCTCAAATTAGGGATTCATCTTCAAGACACAGCAGGACCTCACGGATCGGAATTCATGGCTCCTGTCTCCTACCCTCATTCTCCTCTCAGAGCTGCGTGGTCCTCTGGTGTTTCTCAGTGTGTCTACTCTATTCTTTTCCTGTGAACCCAGTTCTCTGTTTATGGGTGTGCCTGGAACCTGGGCTGTAAAGTAGCCCCAAAAGAGATGGCTCTCCCCAGCTGAGTGACTCATAATCTGGGCTCTGATCCCAGCTTCTCTGGAGAAGGAAAATGGGCAGTTTCCTCAGATGCCCCATTCTCACCCTGGGAGATAGAAGAGAGTAAGGCCTCCTGGTCCCAGATTTGCATCATGCATTGTTCAAAATGCCAACCATGGCACCCGCTCCACAGTGAAGGCAGTTCCTTTTTTTACATTACCTCACTTCACCTCCTCTCCCTAGACCAACCAAAATAACCTAAACTCTAGGAACTCAACCATTTTTCACATTGATACCAGTAAGTAAGGAAAGCAGATGATGGAAATCAATCCCAGATACTCTCTAACAGAGTCTGAAGAAGATGCTGACAGAGAAATCACTGTGAATCCTGAATCTGATAGTAAAACAAACATGGGACATCCTCAGATGCCATCTGCCTAGGAGGACATCCATCTCAAAACAATCTTAAGCAGTTGACAGACACCCTTGAACCCCCACCTATAAAGAAAGAGGGGTGAAAAAACAGAAAAATTCATCTGAATGGTTTGTAAAATCAAGGCAGGGACTCAGGAACTGTGACCACAAACAATTGCCAGGGTGGAAACAACTCACACTGCTGATTTCTTAGAGAACAAGTAGGTTCACGAAAAGACTAGTCTTCAGTTATAGTCACACAGAAGTCAAACGCAGAGACAACACCATGCAAAACCCTGTCCAGAAAGGCCTCTTTCTCTGTGTACCCAGGAAGGCAGTACTAATTTCTAACCATGAGTTAACCAAAGAGGTAAAACCCAGATTCATCTGGTCAATTCTGACTACAAGAATAGTTTGAAAAAGTGTATTAATGCAAAGCTTGCTGCAATTAATTTTATTCAGTTTGCCAGTAAGAATTTCATTTGGGAACTCAAGTTTTGAGGAACCAACCATACTTTTGTATATAGAAGTATGTAAAAAACTGTATATTTCCAATGAGAAAAATGTATTTTGTGATCTTGGAATACATTTTTCACAAGCCTATAAGGCTTCTGAAATGATGATTAAATTAAAAAATTTTTAAAGAAAGTTTTCCAAAATCTTTTTTCATGTTTGGTCCTTTTAACTCTATGACCAAGAAGCCAAAGAAAAGAAGAGAGACCTTTAGCAAGAAGAAGGATCTCTGGGCACCTGGGTGGCTTAGTGGGTTAAGAGTCCAATTCTTTTTTTTTTTTTTTTTTTAAGATTTTATTTATTTATTTGTCAGAGAGAGAGAGAGGGAGAGAGAGCAAGCACGGGCAGACAGAATGGCAGGCAGAGGCAGAGGGAGAAGCAGGCTCCCTGATGAGCAAGGAGCCCGATGTGGGACTCGATCCCAGGATGCTGAGATCATGACCCGAGCCGAAGGCAGCTGCTTAACCAACTGAGCCACCCAGGCGTCCCAAGAGTCCAATTCTTAATTTCCGCTCATGATCTCAGGTTGTGAGATCCAGCCCCCAGTCAGGCTCCACGCCCAGCAGGGAATAGGCTTCTCTCTCTCCCTCTGCCCCTAACCCAATGCAGTGTTCACTCCCTCTCTCCAGAATAAGTAAATCTTAAAAAAAAAAAAAAAAAAAAAAAGGAATAAGAGGGATCTCTAGTGTTTATGTACCCAGTTCATTTATTTTATGGAGAATGAGATGAAAGATCAGAATGCTGAATGACGCATCACAGGTCACAGCCAAGTTAGACCAGGAATTCAAATTTACTCGAATCAGCATACCTTTTTCTCTCCTCCCACTTTACCACGTAACTTCTCCAGGTAGCTAGCTGCTTAATTAATCAGTCAATTAATCAGGCTCTCTGCTCAGCAGGGAGCCTGCTGCTTCTTCTCTGCCTGCCTCTCTGCCTACTTGTGATCTCTCTTTCCTCTCTGTCAAATAAATAAATAAAAATTAAAAAAAAAAAAAGAGAGAGAGATAATCTAAGACTCTGTCAGCAGGAGTTCTTCTAGTCCAGATAAAAATAAAGCAGGAGGGACACCTGGGTGGCTCAGTTGGTTAAGCTGCTGCCTTCAGCTCAGGTCATGATCCCAGGGTTCTGGGATCAAGTCCTGCATCAGACTCCTTGTCGGCAGGGAGCCTGCTTCTCTCTCCAGCCTCTGCCTGCCATTCTGCCTGCTTGTGTGCTTGCTCGCTCTCACTCTCGCTCTCTCTCTCTCTCTCTGACAAATAAATAAATAAAATCTTTTAATTAAAAAAAAAAAGGAAGCAGGAATCACAGATCTGGATCATTATCTCAGTAGAAGATCTAATTCTGATTTGTTACCTTGAAGGAGGAGTGTCACAATCACAGCTCTCTCAAACTAAATTAACACTGTTAAATTTTCTAGAGAGCCTCTCCAAAACTAGCCATATAACAGTCTTGATCAGAATGGCTTGTTTGAATTCCCGTATATGAAAATGTATACTAATTTCTTCCCTTCCTGTCTTCTTCTGACCCGGAGAGAATAAGCAAACCCTCCACAATGCCTAAAGACCTATCATGACACAATCTTCTTCCAGACACTTGTCAGAGTGCCCAGTGACTCTCATGCAGATCCCCTCCAGGTTCCAGAACATGCTGCACTTACAAATCATTTTACCTGTTTGGGCGTAAGTTTTCTTACCCCCGGCACAAGGTGACTGTCCTATAATTCATCTGATCTAAGGACTCTGGGTCCTACCTTGAGTTTTCCTCCTTTGAAAGAAAGCATGCTGTGACTTAATGACCTCTAATACAATGTTCTGGATTAAAATGTACAGATATGAGGGTGCCTAGATGGCTCTGTTAAGTATCAGACTCAGGATGTCAGTTCAGGTCATGATCTCAGGGTCATGAGACTGAGCTCCGTGTTGGGCTCCACACTTGATGCAGAGTCGGTTTGAGATTCTCTGTGTCTGCCCCCACCCCAATCCTACTCTTGCTCTCATGCTCACATAAATAAATAAATAAAGTCTTTAAAAAAAAAAGTACAGATATGAATGTCTTATGCCCCATGCCTTGAAGTTTGGGGTTGCATATCTGTTACAACACAGTAGAAATCCTGAATTTTGAATTTCATATGCTCAATCTTGTACTGTTCTGTTAGTTTCCCCATAAATTATGAGGCATGTTTCCTAGCATAGTATGTGTCCTCAACTAAGCTTTTCAAAAAACATATCGGTTAGAGACCTGAATGAGCATCTGAAATCATTTTGTGAACTCAATGCATCACAACAATTACCTGTAGAACTTTTTAAAAAGTACAACATGGTAAAAAAAAAAAAAAAAAGAAAAAGAAAAGAAAAAAAAAAAGGCAAATGCCCTTAAGAATATATAGTAAAAAACCTGTCTCCCATTCCTGATCCCCAGGCTTTCAGAAACCCTTTCCAGAGGCATTACTGTTACTAGTTTCTCATGTATCCTCTGTGCAAGTATATATATCCGCACAGCCCCCATCTCTGATTTTTGAACTTTTATACAATGGGAACATAGTAATGCTGTTGTCCCCTCCCCCACTTTTTTTCCTTGCTTATATCATGTCCCGGAGATCATATATGAGCAAAAATGTACCACCTTTTTGCTTTTCCTCTCTAAAATGACCTGGGTTCAAATTCCAGGCCTGGGGCCCTAGACAAGTCCCCTCTGTCTTGTCACCTACACATTATGAGTCACAGCATCTTCTAAAAAAAAAAAAAAGAGTGCGATACTATCTGTGGGGTGCCTAGTATAGTGCCAGGCACACAGTGATGCTCAATGACTGCCCGTCATGAACACTGCTCTCCCTGCGGAACTCCTCAGGGAACCCAGCCTTTCACGGAAGATAATGGAGGACTGCAGAATAGACCAACACAGAATCAAACCGTGCCCTCAGATTTCTTGTAAAAGGGACATGGTATTTCCATGGGTTACATAAGTTTTCTTTTATTAGGCCAGTTCTCTACTAATGGATATTCAGGTAGTTTCCAGTCTCTGTAATGACAAACACGGCAATAGGTCTGCTCATATTGTGTAAGTAAAATAGCAGATCTAATAACGTATTGAGGTTGGGACTTAACTTGCAAAATCCTGGATCCAGAGCCCTGGCTTCCATTTATTCCTCATTCAACAACTCTGCTTTCCTCTCTGAGCACTTTGCTCTTTGCCCTTTGTCATCAGTTCCCATTGTCTGCTTGACATGAAAAACGCATGTGGGTAGGCCTAGCAACTAATTACTTCAAATAGGAGAAACCACCTTTACACAGAAGACGGAATGATTATCTGAGTTCTAAAACTATCATACAATCCCATCAGATTATGAATTCACTGTAAAGAATCTGTTGTTCCCAATTCATGGCCATGGAATCACCCAGTGGGGCTGGAGAGTGTTCAGCATGGGGTAGAGGATAAAAATCAGAGATGAAAACTGGCTACTCTGAGAAGGAGGAACACAACTGGCAGGACAACCCCCAAGCCTGGGCTAGTAACACTGCCTGCCAGCAGCTGCCCTGGAATACCCAGAGATCTGGAGGTAGGCGAGGCAGGAGAAACCTACACACACACACACACACACACACACACACACACACACACACACGGCACTATGACTTGCCCACTTCCCGTACACCCTGTCTATATAAAACCTTCTAGAATAAAGGGTATCCAATTTCCTTCTGAAGCCCCATTTGCTCTCCACCATTACCCTCAAAAGGCCACACCTCCTCCATATAATCTTATTATCCTCTGGATGTGACACTGATGCTACAGGGTAAACACAATTCAGACTGACCGGGGGACTCCCGACTAGTTCACAATGTATAGAGAGAGTTCCTTTGGTTTTGTAGAGAAAAACTCAAATATACCAAGCCCTACCTGTGCTCAGCATTATGCTCTGCCCATGTCAGACAGCACCCCCTGAGAACAACCTGTGAGGCAGGGGGGTAATATCCCCATTTGTCAGACAAAGAAACTGAGGCTCTGGCTGATTAAATGTCTTCAGAACATTGCATGATTAAGACATGGGCTATGGGGGCTGAACCTGGATTCATCAGAGGCAGCTCACCAGATCACCCTGTCCCAGTCTGACATTGGTTTCTGCTCACACAGCTTGCCTTTCTGCTTTACAAAGCCTTTTAACATATTTCTGATCGCCACAAGCCAAGCTGGGCTTCTGCTGACATCACATCTCACACAATGTGCCAATCACAGGGAGTATTCAGTGAATGACCATTACGGTCCTGACCATGACTAGTTCTCGACAGCCCAGAGCTCTATACGGCGTCAAATGAAGCCGTGCTTCACCCTACCAAAGCATTCTTCTGGCTCCTGCTCTGGGTTGCATCTGCTTCAGGTTACCAATGGATGCCGGTGAGCTCCCCACGTGTGAGGTCCAGAGCTGCATGGCACCATCATCCCCTGCTGGGGCCAACGAACCTACTAACAGAAAAATGCTTGTGCTGGCAGTCATGGAGTGCTGAACCCCATCTAGTGATGCTCACAGGGGATGCTGGGAAGCCCACAGTGAACCCCAGGAGCAGGTGGCTCAGCCATTCACACCAGCTGTCAATCAGGGTTCCAAAGAGGCAGCCCTCCCCCCACATCTGGACCTCAGGGAGGTTCCACCTTAGCACACAGGAGACTGTCTTTAAAATGAAATGGCCAGTATTCAAAATTCTGCTAAGTTTACATAAATATCCAAAATTGTATTCTTCCCTCAGAACACTAGAAGTTTTGGCAACACCAGGTCCACTCTCCTGCACAGAAACAAGGGGCTTGGCTTGAGCAGCAGCTATCTGCTTACGGACCAGCACAAACCAACCTCACTCAGAAGTCATTTTTGTCAGCCCCGGGGCAGCGTGTCTGCAGTCTTTTCTACAAAGGCTGAGTGGGAATGCCAACATGTCGGCAGATCCTGCTTTTCAGTTGTCCAAAGACTACACTGCAACTATTTATTGCTCTGTTCATCAGTGCGGTATGGTTAAGAACCTAACAATCACAGCATTGTTTATCCATTGCAAATGGCTTCACCCCATACTTTTCTTCCAGCTAATTATGGATTACAGCCAAATATGCTGTCCGCACTGCCTACTTAGAGCGGATTCTCCTCTGACAGGAACCCACCTATGTGAGCTGCCAAGGCCTTGTCAGAGAAAGGGCTGTACAAATATGCACTTCTCCTTCCTGCCCTCTCGCCTCCTGCTTTACCCCTAAGCTCCCTCTGAAGCCCTGGAGATTTGCAGGAATGCTCTGGCGGCCTGCCCGGGTGCTGCCCTCCTCGGGTGGGGCAGAGGCAGGCTGGGCGCGGGGCTCTCGACTCTGGAATGCATTTCCTCCTAGAGGTGGTGAGGCCTAATTTTTGTGGACTCTAAACACAATGGCTTTTTTGCTACCAGGGAGTTTATTACTCATGATGGAGAGGTTAAAAAAAAAAAAAAGGCACTTTAAATTTGCAGACGACTGAGAAACAAGTTAAGGGGAGTAGTCGCTAAGTTAGACTGAATTATTTTAACTTAAGAAATAAAAGAATGTCTCCTACAGTAACAAACCATGCACTATCAATGTTATAAACTAACAAAAAACAAAGGCCTCCTAACACAATTTGGTTTTTATTATATATAGATGTTAAATGAGGTGAGAATTTATACCTAGAACTCCTGAAACTATAGTTCTAAAAAAATTTTTTTAGGGAAAATATCAGCAGAATTTAATCTATGAACATTAATAGCTGCTCTGTTTAGAGTTTAAAAAAAAATCTATCTTCTGTTTAAACCGTAACTCCCATTTTTGCCAAATACAGTATAATCGAAATAACTTTTTCTATGTCTCAGTATCAGCTTTCTGCCACTTTAATTGTCAAAATATTTAAAGCAAAATTTAAATAACGGTGGCAACGTCATTTAGTAAATTTTTGTTTCCTTTGGTCAGAAAAAAAGTAATCAAAACAAAACGAGAGCTATTGTTCCTTTCCTGCCCAGCCACCATGAATGAGTCTCAGGAACAGGGAGCTTCTAAGGAAGGGGGCTGCCAGAGCTGCCAGAGTGGGAGGAGGAAGGGGAGGGCTAAAGGACTGCCTATAGTGGCTGAGAAGGAAACAGAGGCCAGAGGGCTACACCGACCGAGTGACCTACAGGCCACTCCCTCAAACATCCCCTCCTTCCCCCAGGCAGCGGCACCTTCAAGGGGGACTGGCAGTGCGATCTCTGATCTCGATCTTCTATCTCTGTAGGCAGGCTTGAAGCTAAGCACAGCAGGTCCTCAGGCTCACCAGAGTTCCTGATCACCAGAGTCCCCTTCCTCTCACACACATCCCAGCCCAGTTTCACACAGAACCACCCATCTTCTTGGGGCCCAGCGGGCTGTGACAAGGAGCACAGCAGTGACTAATGTAGGTGAAGAGAGAAGGACCCTCTTCGAATATTCTGCTCTAAGTCTGAACCCCACCGCGACCTTAAGAGTCTGCACGGTTGAGACCACCAGCTGGGTTCAATTGAGGCTCAAAGCAGAGTACATTTGAATTAGAGGAAAAAGAAAATATAAGATTTGAAAAAGCAGAACAACATCAATCCCAGCCTCAACCACATCCTCCCTGTGTGTGTGTGACAGCAACTGTAACACCTCATCACTGGCATTTGCTACGTGGTCCTTCCCGACCCAGGACAGTCACACCGTCACAGGGAGGGTCGCCTCTGGATCCCAGAACACATCAGGGTTTTGTGGAATCCGGGCTTGATAAGTCAGGCTAAAAGTAATTCAGAATCAAAGTGAAAGGTGTACACAGCAAAGTCTTAGTTTCTAAACACAGCTTTGTTTAATCCTTTTTAGATTAAAAATGTTGAAAATATACTCTTATTTAAAATATATGTAATAAATTAGCACGAATGCTTTAAGCAATCACCACAAGGAGATTGACTGAAGTTATATTGATAGTCTTCAAAACTTCAAGTGGCTTAAACATCCAAGAACTAAAGACTGGTTGAGTAAGTTATGTCATGTCTGTACATCTGTGTGGCAGAAAAGCATACAGATCATAAAATAGAGCTAAGAACATTTCAAAACTTATTAGAACATATACATGATATATTATTAAATAAGCAAAGTGGATTGTAAAAGATTACTATATCGCTTTTGCAGAAAAGATATACAAAAAACTAGAAGGCTATATAATAAAGTGTTAAGTACTAGAAGAATGGAATTGAAGATGATTTTTTTTCTTGAGATGAACGGTTCTAAGTTTCCTAACTTTTCTTAAAACAAGCGTGTATGTATGTATATATGTATTTTTATGCAAATTCTACACCTAACATGGGGCTTGAACTCAGGACCCTGAGATCAAGAGATGCTCGCTCTACCAATTGAGCCAGCCAGCTTTTATGATAATAAATGCATAATGTGCTGCACTTTTTTTTTTTTTTTTTTTTTTTATTTGACAGAGATCACAAGTAGGCAGAGAGGCAGGCAGAGAGAGAGAGGAGGAGGCAGGCTCCCTGCTGAGCAGAGAGCCCGATGTGGGGCTCGATCCCAGGACACTGGGACCATGACCTGAGCCGAAGGCAGAGGCTTTAACCCACTGAGCCACCCAGGCGCCCCCTTTTTTTTTTTTTTTAACGTAAACTCCATGCCCAGTGTGGAGCCCAGTGTGGGGCTTGAACTCACAACCCTGAGATCAAGACCCCAACTGAAATCAAGAGTCAGAGACTTAACATACTGAGCCACCCGGGCACCCCATGATGTGCTGCATTTTAAAAAGATTTCCCAGGGCGCCTGGGTGGCTCAGTGGGTTGAGCCGCTGCCTTCGGCTCGGGTCATGATCTCAGGGTCTTGGGATCGAGTCCCGCGTCGGGCTCTCTGCTCGGCGGGGAGCCTGCTTCCCTCTCTCTCTCTCTCTCTCTCCCTCTCTCTCTGCCTGCCTCTCCATCTACTTGTGATCTCTCTCTGTCAAATAAATAAAATCTTTAAAAAAAAAAAAAAAAAAGATTTCCCAGATGCTGAGAGGATGTCCTTGAGAAACCTGGGTGGTACATTCACCACACCCTCATTCCCTACAGAAGAGAAACTGTATTCTATTACAACACAAGATGAGTGGGGAGTGGGGGGATATTTGGGTTCAATACCATCCCTCAGTTGTTCTCTGCGTAAGAGAAAAACAAAAACTTGGGTACCTAGGGGGTGCCTGGGTGGCTCAGTGGGTTAAAGCCTCTGCCTTTGGCTCAGATCATGATCTCAGGGTCCTGGGGTCCAGCCCCGCATCAGGCTCTCTGCTCAGTGGAGAGCCTGTCCCCCCTCCACCCCTGTCTGCTTCTCTGCCTACTTGTGATTTCTCTATCAAATAAATAAATAAATAATCTTAAAAAATTTTAAAACGAAACAAAACATGTGTACCTAGGTGGCACAGTGGGTTAAATGCTGGCTCTTGATTTCAGCTCAGGTTGTGATCTCAGGGTCCTGAGATGGAGCTCTGGGGTCAGGCTCTGGACTCAGCATGGAGTCAGCTTCAGACTCTCTCTCCCTCTCACTCTACCCCTCCTGCCTGTGCTCACTCTATCACTCTCTCAAATAAATAAATAAATCTATTTTAAAAAAAAGAGAGAGAAACAAAATCATAAATTCCTGTTCCTAAATTAATCAGCTTCTGGAATTTGGGCATCCAAGGAGAGCCACACACCTATACATAAAGACAGTATTAGAGCAGTATTCTTCTTTTTAGAAGAAAAGGAGCTACCTGAGGTTTGTATAAAAAGAAAGTGTGAATCCCCCATCTCGAATAGGATGAAATGTTGATTTGAAGATGGTCTGAATAATTTCATGAGGCATGGCAATTCAGACACAGCATAGGATCTGAAAGTTCGATTATTAATTACACCACATTTGATCCAAATGGGATTTAAGATTCATGTACAAAGAAAAATACAGGGGCGCCTGGGTGGCTCAGTGGGTTAAGCCTCTGCCTTTGGCTCAGGTCATGATCCCAGGGTCCTGGGATCGAGCCCCGCGTCGGGTTCTCTGCTCGGCAGGGAACCTGCTTCCCCCTCTCTCTCTGTCTGCCTCTCTGCCTGCTTGTGATCTCTCTCTCCCTCTGTCAAATAAATAAATAAAATCTTTAAAAAAAAAATTCAAAAAAATTAAGATGAAGACAATAATTATTAAGGCTAGAATTTTCATCCTAAGCCACCTATTTATTATATAACCTTGGACAAATTATCTTTTTAAATCTTAGTTTCCTCACCAGCCAAACAGGGATAATGATAATACTCATGTGACAAAGTAACCAAGTGCAAATCATGTCTTATTTTTGCCAAGGCAAAAGAATTTAATTTCTTCCCAGCTCAGTGAGAGGGAGAGACCTACAGTCAGATCTAATTTGACTTTGGAACAGTAAGTCAGGTGACATTCTCAGTCAGGAGCTACAGAGCAAAACAGTTTCGTCACAGACTTGGCATAAGGATTAAATGAAACAATGGATGCCACAATGCTATGTCAATTGCCATGCAATGTTCAGACAGAGATTACTGTTAGTAAAAATTCCACTCATTTCTCACAATATGGTAAAAACAAAAACCAGGAGAGCTAGGTTTTTATCCCAGTCCTGCCCACATCCTGCAGCCGGAATCATGTCTTCGTCATCTGTAAAATGGGAACATACTCTCTGCCTTGCCCTATCTCACAGGGTTATTGTGGGCTCAAGTGAGACAGTATACGAGGAAAGTCCATGGGTGCCTGGGTGGCACAGTCCGTTAACTGTCTCTTGGTTTCAGCTCAGGTCATGATCTCAGGGTAGTGAGATCGAGCCCCAAGTCAGGCCCCATGCTCAGCGTGGAGTCTGCTATTCCTTCTTTCTCTAATCTACACCCCCTCCTGCCCTCTAGGGTGCGCACTCTCCCTCTCTCTCTCATAAATAAATAAAATCGTTTAAAAAGTGCATGGAATGTATTAGACAAGGGTGACCTAAAAGTAAATCAAACTCAGTAATGTGTAATGTCACTTTACAGTACAATTCTGTGAGTTCTAAACATTGAACATGGATTAAAACTGATTAGGTGGTTTTATTACAGAAGTAGTCTTCATTTAAAACAAAATATCTGGGGGCGCCTGGGTGGCTCGGTGGGTTAAGCCTCTGCCTTCGGCTTGGGTCATGGTCTCGAGATCCTGGGATCAAGCCCCGCATCAGGCGCTCTGCTCAGCAGGGAGCCTGCTTCCCCGCACCTCTGCCTGCCTCTCTGCCTACTTGTGATCTCTCTCTGTCACATAAATAAATATTTTTTAAAAAATCTGAGTAACCCAGATGCCCATCAACAGTAGAATGGATAAAGAAATGATCATAACACAGAATACTCACAGCGAGAAAAATGAATGCACTTTAGTATACAGGACATACAGCAGTTACAGAAGCAAAACAGAAACAACACACATCATGGTTCATTCACATAACGTTACAGATAGGCAAAATAAACTTGTTTGTTCAGGGAAGGATACATGGTATTAAAATTTTAACAAAAAATAAGGAAATAATTACAAAGTCAGATGGGGATTGTCTCTGGCTGGGGAGGGAGGAGACAGCGAAGATATCATCAGCCCAATAGGAAGGACTTTGGGGCTGCAGGCTATGTTAAATTTTCTGTATGTATGTGCAAGTGTACATATATATTCATGTATGTATGTACACTGTGATCACTTTCCTGCCCATATATTTCACAACAAAAGACCAACAATTACAAAAAGTCCACTGAATTCCGTACAGATTAAGTTACATCAATAGCGTTCCTTTTTTTTTTTTTTTTTTAAAGTACGTTTGCTAAGAGTTTCAGTTCTAATCTCAGATACATCAAACCAAGAGATTACTCAGTTGGGATTTTATTTAATCTCTTCAAAAAGAAAATATAATCATCAAGCAGGTTGTGGTGATTCAGGCTACTGGTCTACTTATTAGTAATTTCTAATTGCTGGGACATTTTCAGGGCCACATGAAACATTCTACCATCAATAAAAGAAAACTACACGGCTATGCCCACCCGCACATTATCTCACACCACCACCCTAAAAGGAAATGCAAAGATACTTCAGTGACTTACCAGTTGGCTGTGTTTGTGCTATTCTCTTTGGGTACGTCTTGCTTCGACTTCTTGCCACATTCTGATCTGGCCGAGGAAGCTGAATAGAAAGATCTCGACTCATTTGCAGAGCTGTCCTGCCACTTGGAAATGCAACATTTTGGTTAGCACAGATAAAAACCACACAGCCACAAAATTAAGCCCTGGCTCACTCAGAATATCTACAATGTCTGGAGAGGGAAAAAAGGACAGACTCACGCAGGCCCCGAGTATATACGTGTTTTCAATGGGTTCTCACTGCAATGTTAACCAAGGGCTAATAGGAGAGTCTTAGATTAGATAGAAGGATGATCTTTCAGAGGGAGAAATGGAGAAATTTATTAAAGGAGTTAGGTTTAGACTTAAGCAGAATGATGAGCTATAAATAGGGGATGCTCATGGTCTTCTAGCTCTACAACTAAATAATAAATTACAGTGGGCTAAAGTAAACAACAGCAATGAATCTGAGTGAATCAGTATGTCTCTGGGTTGTACTTACACAGCAAGTTGTAAAGCATCCCTTCCCCCACAGGACCACTTGGTATGATTTTACCCTGAACCCTGCTGTGGCATAATCCACCAATTATTATGCTCTCCTCAGTTGCACCAGATAAAGTGCCCAGGAAGATTCAGAGCTAGCCCAAAGCCCATGCAAAGTGCTGCTTCTCTAAAGAGTCAGAGGACGCAAGGAGGTGAGTTCTCCTTGGCAATGGACTAATCTTCAAGTAATCTTCCCGAGCAATTGTGCAATTCTGTTTGCAGGATTTCAGTGAACATTCATCTTACTGAAAAATTATTCCACAGCTGCTGAATTTGAGCCATGGAGTGACCCGACTTTCAGGGAATAATATCATTCAGGTACAGGAAAAATACATTTCTGGATGTTTAGTTTGATTCATCACAAAAAGAGCCATGTATGGGAGGAAAACAGACTTTTAATGGCTCAAATCTTATTCCTCCTACATTTACAGGATAATTATTAGTGACTCCCCAAAAGAAAGGAGACTCAGAAAGCAAAATTCACCTCCTATGTGCTTCTGTGAAAGTCTCCCCTAGTGACTACCTCAATTACCTTTACTAGAAATAAAAAGATGCTTGAAATACTCATAAAAGGGACTCCTCTTCAGGCTAATTGGGGACACCACTTGGTATGAGCTACCACGGGAATTTAGATGGCAGGTTCTATCTGTGAACGTGCTTCGTGTTCAGTAGTTTACAGGAACCAGGCAGAAGGGAGAGGAGAAAACCTGTGACAGATTTTCTTTCACTTGAAATTTAATTTTTTTTTAAGGGTAGCCCATAAGGTAACACAAGTAGCAACATCTCTCTCCTGAAAAGCTAAAAAAAAAAAAAAGAAAGAAATCCACATAAAGAGCAGAATTCCATTATTATAAATGGTTTGAGGTATAAAGATAAGAGCCACTTACAACAGACTTTCTCTGTTATCAGAAAGACTTGGGTACTGTGTACCTCACTGCAGAGAGGAAGAAATATTTGTCCTAAAAATATAAACCAATATGTGGGCCACGGTGGCATTTTATAATGAGATTTTACTTTATCATTCAATTTTTCCTCATGGTTTCTCTCTCAGGAATAGAGGAGAAATAAGAAAATCCTATTACAAGATTAATAAAGCTGTGGGCCAGAAACATAAACTGATCTGCCCCACAGCCTGTACAGGGCTCCAGACCATAGTCAGTCTTCTGACCTCCAGATGGCTGTTGCCCAGCCTGGTGGCACAGAAGAAAGGGCAGAACACGGAGCCGTCTGGTTTGAGGTGACAAGGCCCGCTTAACTTACAGCTCTGTTACCATTGTGTGGTCTTCAACAGATTCTTTTAAAAATCTCCTGGAGCCTCATTTTCCTCATTGAAAATATGTATCTACTTAGCAGTCTCTTTCTGAGCAGAAATATTCGTTGATAGTATTCTTAGTATTTTCTTGTAGCAAAAAGTATGGGATGAAAATAGAGATTTACAATGTAAAGTGTGAGAGTTCCTATACCTGTCTAGTGGTTCTCCGTAGTAACGTGTGAGAGTTCCTATACCTGTCTACTGGTTCTCCGTAGTAACATGAAATAGCTTTTCTTCCCCCATAATCACCCACTTCCCTGCCTCCTTCCACGTTGGCCCACACACACTGCTGGGGAGGGCAAAACTGGCAGTCAGTGGGGTAAGGGAGAGGGAACAAGTGTAAAGACATCTGGGCTCAAATCCCAGCTTTGCCATTTATTGGTTCAAGGTCTTTCGTTCAGTTACTTTATTTTGGGGGGTGCTCAAATTTCTCATCTGTATAAATGAGGATATGACGCCTCCCTTGGCAGGTCATTGAACAGATTAAATAAAGTAACACATTTAAAGCACCCGACACAAAAGAGGTCCTTGTGAGAGCATGGTTTCCCCCACACTTAAAGAAATGTGGGAAGTTCATGTGATTTCAGTCCTATAAGAAGGTCAGCTGGGTCCCCAGGGGGATTTCTCATGCCTAATTCTCATTTCTGGAGTATAAATTCTATACACCTCATTCCTTCATTCTAACCAGGAGTCACCTACAAACTTAACAGGTGAAGGCAAAGTCAGTTTTTGAGGGGCTCAAAGAAAGAGCTCTCAGTGCATAACAAAATATTTAATCAGAACCTATTTCAAATTATTCCTATCTGATAATAAAACAACAACAAAAGAATTAGATTTCTGATTTCAGCTCAGTTTACCCACAAACTTTGAATTTTTGAAAGGACTGGCAGTCACAGATCACTAAAAACATTGAATTTTTTCCTTCTTAATAATTCCTATTTCTAAAGGATGTTGGAATCTTCTTGGTATTCTGTAAGCCCCAAGATGCAGGAAAGAGTGTAAAGAGTAGAACTCGGGTCCTCCTCCATCTCACACGCACCACTATAAACACAGACACAATTATACTCACAGAACACGCAGACACCCACATTCACACACCACAACCACTTGTCATGCTGTTCTTTATCCCCCATGCTCTGAAGGCCTGCTGGGTAGAGGAGGGGGCTGCCCGTGTTTCCAGAACTCTGCTTTTATTCCACGGTTTCTCCAGGGTGTTTCAAGAAAGGAGTAACCATATGATGTTTGTTAAAGGCTGGTTGATTTTCCTCTTTAGACAATTAACGGTCCATGGGCTGGCGACCACCCAGCAGTCAAGAGACCCACCTCTGTGTGAGCCTAGCTCTGGGCAGTGGGGCTGAAACATCTTCCTTCAGGGATGGTGTAATGTTAATGCTTCCTACACACAGACACGGAGATTTGGGTTTCATTAAGACTTACTGGGGAGTTAATACCATCCACAAAATTAGAACAGATTTAGCAGAGCTTCCAATTCTGCAAAGGTTACCTTTAATTACTTTCTCGGAAGAAATGGTATTTAATATGCGAAATCCAATAACCTGCTAATAATAATTCCCAGTAGCCACAACATTTGCATTTCAATAAATTTGAGAAATCAGGTATGGGTAAATTTGTGGAAACCAACTACAGCATATGTTAAACAGCATAATTACAATTTTAATAGCATGAACACTGACAGATGCCTTTTCACTAGCTTCATTTCAGTGACAAGGAGATAGATTTACACATTCTCCTGATAACCCCAAAAATGTTTTATGCCCCAACTGGAAAAACAGCCCAAATACTATCAGCTCTTCTCAGTATAAAAGTAAATATTCTTTCCTTAAATTCCTGATTAATTATAGCACTAACTAGGGAAGAACCTTAATGACCTGAAGGTTAAATTTTTAAGTATCGATGAACAGTTTCATACAAATACCAAGAACATCTATAATACAATAATAAAGGTTTTTTTAAAAGATTTTATTTATTTATTTGACTGACATCACAAGTAGGCAGAAAAGCAGGCAGAGAGAGAGGGGGAAGCAGGCTCCCCACTGAGCAGAGAGCCCGATGCAGGGCTCGATCCCAGGACCCTGAGATCATGACCTGAGCCAAAGGTAGATGCTCAACCCACTGAGCCACTCAGGTGCCCCAATAATAGTTAAGTTTTAAGTCATCAAATGAGCAAGTACCGAAGTGAATAATATGTAACGATTAATGCACTGAGCATTTATTATTAATCTCTCTTTTATTGACTATCTCTCATTTCAAATTCAGGACCAAAAAAAAGTGGGTTAAAAAAAGAGGAGTTAAAGTTTGGCATATCACGGTCCTACCAACACCTGACTTGGCTTTATTTTTTAAAGTTTCCTAGGTAAGCATTTCATTTAGTGATGTCTCCAGTGGAACTGAAAGAACAGTGTCCTACTTCCTGAGTGGCACTCCTACACCCTACCTGAGTTTTACAGGGCCTGGGACCTGCTTCACTCCCTGAATAATGCTGTAGCTTTATTTATACAGAAGTAGCTTTATTTATACAGAAGTGGTTAGACCAGATTCTTTATATCTCTGGGCACCTAATACCTTGGCTTGCAAGGTCTCTAACAGATTGAACTGAAACACAAGTTCTTTTTTACAACATCAAAGGTTCCCATTTTTAATGCTGGTATTGACTCAATCAGCCTTTTCCTGCAACATGTTCACATTTGCCTAATGGCCAAAGGCAAGGCCTCTTGAGTTAGACTGCTAGGAAGGGACCACCCCCCATTTCCTTCTTCCTGGATGGGTTACCTTGAAGAATGACTCGACATCTCTGAATCTTAGTTTCCTCACCTATTAAGGAGGATAAGGTTAAGAAGACTGCAATGATTCAATGAAGCAATAAATGGAAAACATTTACCACCCTACATGGCACTTACTAACTGCTCAGTAAAGTTTAGATACAATTATAGCATTACTACATGTAGGCTTTATGCAGCAGGAAACATGATTTGATCCACAATATAAAGTACACATTGTGTTACAACAGGGGATCAAGTCAATGTTTGAAGAACACCATTCAGCTCCAATTCAGAATATCTAGTTTGTTTCATAATCAAAACATAATTAGAAACGAAGTAATAATTGTATCGAAATGAATGTCTGAAGATAATAAACTTTACCACATTCTAAAAGCCCTAACTTAAACCTGAAAGGCTGTTTTTGTCAAGTTTTTTTGTTTTCTAGAGATAGGGGAGACAGAGAGAGAGAGGAGAGTGGGGAAGGGGCAGAGGGAGAGGGAGAAAGAATCCCAAGCAGGTTCCACACCCAGCGTGGAGCCCAAAGAGGGGCTCGATCTCATGACCCTGAGATCATGACCCGAGCCAAAATCAAGTTAGGATGCCTAAGTGATGCACCAACCAGGTGCCCCCGTCAAGAAAGTTTAATAAACTGTTACACTTTTGAAATTCATGAGCACTGTAGAAAAAGAAAAAAGATTTAAGTCATAAACTTTAATGTGCATGTATGTGGACAACTGAACTCAATATTTATTTATTCATACACACACACCCTTCCCCAAGGAAAAAAATGCCATTTACCTATACCGGTGCTTATAACTCATGGATCCAAACTTGCTGAGTTTTCTTGACAATGAATTTGATTCATTTTCTGGCATTCTAATAAATTTTTAAAAGAAAATTATGTAAGAATTCTATAAATACAGGTATTTATACAACACTTGAGCAAAAGCTATGGAGAAAACATAGTGCAACACTTTTTCACAGCTCGTCGAAATATTTTATTTATTCTACATGTCAACAGGAAATAATAATCAGTTATTTTAAGCTAAAATTTGAAATACAACCATTCTTTAGGATTTTACATAGGTCAACTTAATTTCTCTAGTTAAGAATTTTGTCACTATGTTGATTTACCCATGCCATGGTTTTCATGGTAAATCTGATATGGTGTTTCACTTTTCCTTTTATTTTGGTACTTCCCATCCCAGGATACCTTCAACAGACCCCTTCCATGTGGCGCTCATTGGCCCAGGCCCCACTGACTTAGAGGTGATGTCTCAGACCTGCTGGGCCACATCCCTCACCTAATATAAACTCTATAAAGGACACTGGTCACTGTACAAGAATACTTCTCCAACGACATACTATTTAGGAGAAGTGCTTCATGCACACCAAATAGGAATTAGGGGAAGAATGAATCTAGCTTGAAATTTAAAAGCAAAGAATAAAGCATTAATATATTTCCTGATAAGATGTGGTTTTTATCTTTACACCATAAGGATTGAAACAAAAGTGTTGCCACAATCCAATGGTCTATTTTTTACCCTCATCTTACTTGACCTCCAAGGAGCATGCGACACAGTTGCCAATTTCTTTTTCACCAGGACATTTTCCTCCCTAGTTCCCATTTTACCACACACACTTCTGGTTACTCCTCCTTACACTCCCTCGTTGGCTCTCACTGCCCTCTAAGGGCTGGGAGGATCCCGCAGCTCAGTTCTTGGCTATCCGCTTCTCTTTCCTCACTTTTGCCACAGATGACTTCATCCAGTCCCTTTTGCCTTAATTACCTAGTAATTAACAAGACAAGCCTTGGTTTTCCCAAGAGGCCTATACACCCAACTGCCTACTCCACACCTCTACTTAGATGGCTAAGAGGCATTTCAAATTTAGTATAGCCACAGAACATTTAATTTCCATTACCAAAGCTGTACTCTTCATATATAAACATCCTTGACCCTTTCTTGTAGTAGGAGAGAAGAAGGTATCTGTGTGTGTGTGTGTGTGTGTGTGTGTGTGTGTGTGTATACATATTAATATGATCCAGAAAATTAGGTGGCTGAAACAAATTAATAGAGGAGAAACACTTCTAAATTTCTACTGTAGACAGAAAAGAACTCTTGTTATAAAAACAAATCAATTTTCATTTATTAAAACAATGCATAAAACTTTCATATTAACATACCTAAAAAATGTATGATGTTCTACACTACACTTCCAAAGATGCTTGCAAGCTGTCTTACTTCGAGCTTCAAAAAAGAATGAGGTTTCATTGCACTGAGAGAAAAGAGAGAGAGAAATAGAAATTACTGACCATAAAGTTCCTCGGATGACAGCCACCTTCTAGTTACCAAAAATTCGAGTAAGCAGAGACACATTATTAACACATAAAACAAAAACCAATTATCTCCTGGTAACGATTTTTGGAGTGTTGCCTTAAAACCACCTTTACTAATTAAAATTACGAAATGTAAGTTCCATGTAAATCTTAGCGGCATCACCTTTGTCACCACCGACCATGGATGATCAGGGCATGGCATGGAAGGACTAGAAACATTTCCATCATAAATGGGCACCCAAACAAGACAGCATCAATAAAAAGGAGATGCCCATAAATCCAGTTCTTAGCTGGATTATTTTTTTTTAAGATTTTATTTATTTATTTGACAGACAGAGATCACAAGTAGGCAGAGAGGCAGAGAGAGAGAGGGGGAAGCAGGCTCCCTGCTGAGCAGAGAGCCCGATGCGGGGCCCGATCCCAGGACCCTGGGATCATGACCTGAGCCGAAGGCAGAGGCTTTAACCCACTGAGCCACCCAGGTGCCCCTTAGCTGGATTATTTTTAAGGAATACACAGGCCCCATTTAAACTGATACCTAAAGAATCTCAAGAGGGGCCCCTCTGAGGAGCGACCACCACAGCAGTGTCATCTAAGCATGTCCAAATCATGTCTCAGAGCTTCTGCATTCCGCACCCAGTTACCGGGAGAATTAAATGGCATGACCAAATAAAGAAATAAATAAATAAGAAAAGAAATACATGCTATGACAGATGTAAAGTACACAACAGGTATAATTAAATTTCAACTATTATTTTAATCCCATGGTTACTTACCTACATTTAATAGATAAGAAGTCATTCTAATTGGGCAGAAGATACTCTTTATTTTTTTAAGTGACTGAATAGCAAACCAAGCAAAATATAATAGAAGTACTAAATAATAAACCACAAGTCCTGTGAAGGTCTGTTACTGGTTTTTATCTAAGACAAAATGAGCAAACTCAAGTCTCAAAGGCAGAAATGTCCCTGGAATGAGGTTTCTATGGATGTCTAAACACAAAACTGGCAAGGCAGAGGAGTCACTGAAAGGATCCTCCCCACCTTTTAATAAGGACAGAATATTTATATGCATGAAATTTCTTCCAAGTCCATCTGGAATGAGGCTGCCCAGTTTAGAGGTTTATTTGTAAGATGAAAGCATACGAGGACAATGGAGCCAATCTATGCGTGTTACAGCAAGGCCGCCTGTAACTCCAAAACCTTGTGAAGTGGAGGAAAGAACATTAGACAATTCCCAGGTTTCTGTCTTGGGAATGCTACCTAATAAAAGACAGCAAGTGGAAGAAGTTGGGGATTTGGATGGCAAGGCAATGGATAGCACATTCAGGAGATTTGGATTTTGAGGTGCCCATGGAATGGGGAACTAAAGACCCCAAGGGGGCCAGGAAACATGCAGATACTGGGGTGAAGGGACAGGCCATCCCTGCTGACATGGATGATTTCACCCGAGAGCAAAAAGAGACTGTTCAGGGAGACAGAATGAAGTGCGTGAAGATAAAATCACAGCCAGGATGCTTGTGAAGATGCAGGGAGAGGGGTCAGAATGGACCAGGAGGCAATGATGTCAAAGAGGCTGGGAGAGAGCACAAGTCTCAAGTGACCCGGAAAGGTCAAACGGGGTTTGAAAGGAGGTGAATGCCTTTCACGGTAAGAAATCTTCAGTTGACTTTCATGAAAGGGGTAGGAATTACAAAATTAGAGATAAGGGAGAAAAGTTAATGAATTCAGAAAAGGTTTTCCTCAAAAGCAAAAGAAATGGGGGAAGAGGGAACACAGGAAATCACGGAAGATCTCTGGGGTGAGGGTGGGAAAGCAAGCATCCCACCATGAGATGGGAATGCTTAGAGTGGAGGGGTTTTTTCCTTTTACTTTTGTTCTTTTAGTATATAATATACATACATGGTACAAATGCCACAAGTTACCAAAATGGACACACACCGATAACTAAAATCTCTCTCCCACCACTGTTCCTAATCCCCTTCCCCAGAGGCAACCACTGTTAGAGTTTCTTATAGAATAGGTTCATGTTTTTAAGGTCACTGGATTACCCAAAAATATAATGCACAGGTCATTTCCTTTAAAATAACTTTGCTTGTGATTACACTGTATCCCGATAAGTGATTAAGATAAAGTGTTTTTAAGGACCACCACATGGGCCAGGACCTACTTATTATTATGATCGACAAGAAATGGTAGCCAGGAAGGACACTCTGTGACACTGAGACTTGAACTAAAATTTTAGCAAGAGCATCCACAAATAAGGTGGCATTTGCATACCCCAAAACAAATTTTCAGTTATTTAATTACATATGTAGAAATATGTAATTAAATAACATTTATCCACGTTTTTAAAAATGGAGGAGAAACAAAAAGCATTCAAATCTTAAAAATAAAGTAAATCCTCTCAAACTTTTCTCGGGCTGTTTTTCATTTTACTCTCGACATAAACATCTATATTCTTTTTCTTTTCAAATAGAGACCCAGCCACAGGATATTATATATATGTATTTTTTTTAACCACCATTACTTTATGAAAGGAGAAAAGGTATTCAAGATCCAACCAGAATTGGGTTTTCTCAAGTTTCCTTGGGTACAAATATATTAAAGGAACAAAAGAGGTTCCCACAGGCCTCCTAATTACTTCTGCCATGTGCAAATGACAAGTATGAACGTGTTCTCCATTAATACAGGGCTGTAACACCAGCTGCCTGGTTTTTATCCCACTCTTAGCAGGATAATCCAAATACTTAAAGGAGGGTTAACCTAAGGAAAAAAGAAACCAGGAATTCTGAGTAAATTCCATGCATTTTTGCCACTGACAGTAACCACTGGCATGAATGGGGCTGATATGGCATCACAAAGGTCTCTCTCTCCTACTAAACCTTTTCCAAACAGACACAGACAATTAGCACCTTTCCATTCATTCTTACAAAGATGAGTAGATACAACTTCAGAGGTACATTCCAACCTGCTGCTAAGATACTTTATCCAAGCACCAACTGCTTGCTTTTGGCAAAAGCACTCAAATACCTTTATAACTTCTGTCATTTCATGCCAGAAAAAAAGCTATGTTCTCTGATTCTCTCTCTCTTTCTCTCTCTCTTTTTTTTTTTTAAAGTGGGCTCTACACAACAGTGTAGAGTACAATACGGGGCTTGAACTCACAACCCTGAGATCACCACCTAAGCTCAGATTAAGAGTCAGACAACTAAGCCACACGGGTTTTTTGATATGGATTTTTATAATATTTTTACTTTATAAACTGAGCATTTAAATCACCTGTAACTTGGATGCTGTGTGGGGGTTTCACTGTACCCTGGAGCCCTAGGTAAACTTGGCTCAAACTCCCAGTTCTATCACTTGTGAGAATTCAGGACCTGTATCATATCAATGAATTCCCAACCTAACTCCCTTGGATCTCTTGGTTTAAACCTTTTCCCATCTTTGCTGGCTGTTTCTCTTTGCAAGCTTCAGGAAATAAACCTACTTCAGCCTGGCTTCTCTGAAGTGTATTGAGATCACTGGCAGGGTCCTGGAGGGGCTCACATCCACTATGAGCTCCAAAATGCACTCACCCTGGGCCCAGTTGATTCTCAACTGCTTCTCCCACACCTGACCCTTGTTGCCACAGCCAGTCCATACTCTACTGGTTCCTCTGTTGCTATCTCGGGGAGCAACCACAAAGACACAGTCTGCCTTCCCCAGGCTCCCTAGAATTATGGGATAAACATCTTCTCAATCCTACTATATGACCCACCTCCAAGGTCACAGAAGTAACCTCAGGTACAATGCACCGGCAAATATTTTTAAAAGATTAGTACTTCTAACAATATTAAGAGGCAGTCATTACATAAAAACTGGATAGGCCCATGGCAGAGAGCTTTCTGATCATCAGTGATCACAGAGGCAGAGGAGAGAATAAAAGGGAGTGTGAAGATTACAAGTCTAAAGTATGGGGGCACCTGGGTGGCTCAGATTCTTTAGTGTCTGCCTTCAACTCAGGTTATGATCTCCAGGTCCTGGGATCGAGCCCCAAGTTGGACTCCCTGCTCAGCGGGGAGTCTACTTCTCCCTCTCCCTCTACCCCTGCTCGTGCTCTCTCTCTCTCTCCAATGAATAAATAAAATCTTTAAAAAAAAAAAATAAGTCTAAAGTATGGTAGATTTGTTTTTTAATGTGTACTCTTAACAAGATTTGTATCTACCTGGCAATTTTTTTTTAAGATTTTATTTATTTATTTGACAGAAATCACAAGTAGAGAGGCAGGCAGAGAGACAGAGGGAAGCAGGCTCCCTGCTGAGCAGAGAACCTGATGCGGGACTCAATCCCAGGACCCTGAGATCATGATCTGAGCTGAAGGCAGAGGCTTAACCCATTGAGCCACCCAGGTGCCCCATACCTGGCAATTGTTAACTGACCTTAGGCACTAGGGGGAGAAACAAAATCTGAATTCAGAGGGTTGATAGCCAATGACTGAAATTAACTACTAATCATGCAAAGGCAGGCAAGGGCTGGAACTGAAAATTGTGCTTTGAAAAATTATCATTATAAATGGTGAGACAGAATGACTAGGGCCTTAAAAGCTGAGCTACGAGAGAAAGTGAACACAATGTCTGTGTTAGTGACTGTCCCTGTGTTTGCCACTGCTCTCTCTTCTAGGCATCCTGAGTTCAGTTAAGAATTCACCGTGAGCCCTGTCACAAAATAAACTAACAACCTTCTTATTTGGGAAGGGCACAGAGTAAAATATCACCTCATTCTTTCAGGCTTTTTCTTTTCTTTTTATATTTATTTAAGTAATCTCTATACCCGATGTGGGGCTTGAACTCAGAACCCCGAGATCAAGGGTCGCACACTCTTCCAGCTGAGACAGCCAGGCGCCCCAAGCTTTATCTTTACACAGTGCTCCCTAAAGAGTCTTTCTTAACGGTGTTCGTGTCCTGTAATATTGGCATCAGAGAGTGCTGTAGTCAAACAAACTGGGCCACAAAAAACACTCAGATCTGCGCATTCCTTCGGATGCACTCTGGCAGTCCGTCTCCAAAAGCTGGTAAGGTGCTTGTATTTCCCTGATCTATATGAGCAAAGCATTTCCTTTCAAAGAAGGACTCTTCAGTACTCTGGATTAGAAACTTTCACATGACACATACACATCCCCCCCCCACACACACATGGTCACTTTTCAAAAATTCCTTTTGAAATGCGTGTAATACAGTTTGAATTAAAAATCACTGTGCATTTCAGTGGAGCAACTGGAGAATCAAATTAATTGCCATTCTTGCATATACATTTTACAATAAAAGAACAAAAACAGCAAAAATATTCCAGTACTTTTTTCTCTGCTGTGGGAGTGATATTCCAAAACATTTACTAAATGTGAAAAAAATTTTTACCTCTTTTACAGCTGAACAGATTGATTGCTTGATGGGCAACTGCATGTAATTCTTTCTAGCCCCCAGAAACCTAAATTATAGCACTGGAAAGGATGTGTTAGATTGTGTTGCTTCTCCTCTTTCCTTTTCCTCCCAAAAATTCAGAAAGAAAAAACATGAGCCAAAACATTAGAGAATATTTGTATCATGTTTCAGTAAACTTTGAAAACTGTTATGTTGAGCTTATCCTGCTTCCTACCAGAGAAAATGCACAGATGCAAACCCAGGCATCCAGATGGCTGGCTTTTGGGTTTGTTTTACTCTAACTTTTCCTCACCTTCTCTTTAGACAAACCATAGCGTTCACTAACATACTGGCATTTCTTCTACTTGCAGATTTACTTTTTAAATTTTATTTTAATTCAGTTAATTAACATATAGAGTGTTATTAGTTTCAGGGGTAGAATTTAGTGAATCATCAGTTGCATAGAACACCCAGTGTTCATTACATCAAGGGCCCTCCTTAAAACCCATCACCCAATTATCCCATCTCCCCTCCCCTTCCTTCCAGGAAACCTCAGATTGTTTCCTAGAGTTAAGAGCCTCTTATGGTCTGTCTCCCTCTCTGATTTTGTCTTACTTTATTTTTCCCTCCCTTCCCCTCCCTATGCTCCTCTGTTATGTTTCTTAAATTCCATAAGAGTGAAATCATACGATAATTGTCTTTTACAGATTTATTTTTTGAGAGATAATTGTTATTCCTAGTTTATAACTGTTACAGATTTTTAAATTACAAATGTTATTTAAGCTTCTCAAAATGAAGGCATCTCTGGTAAGATCTACTGATACTCAATTTAAAAATGTCTTAGAGCAGAATTTTAAAATTTTTTCCAAATATGTGGCCCATGTATTTTAATTATAGAAAAAGTCAACAAACATACCAGCAAGTGAAGCAGAGGAGAACTCATGGCCCTGGGAGACCTGTGCTCCCCTTCCTGCCTTGGCAAAAGCTACTCACCAGCAGGGATGGGTCCAGAACAAGGTGCTCCCTGGGCCCTTCCTGTGTAAAGCCTCAGTAGCTCTGGGTGGCAGGAGGCCAACACAATTCTGATTCAGAGACATAAATCAGCAGCCTATTTTAAGTCCAACTTCAGACTAGGTGCTTTCAACCTCACAACAACCCTGTAAGGGAGATTTTATCATTCTCACTTTATAGATAAAGAAATACGGGTTAAATGTTGCTCAGTGAATTGTGCAAAGTTAGAGAAAGTGGGAGGCCTGGACCTAAACCATGCTATCTGACCCCATGGCTAGTGATCCATCTCCAAGCCTGAGAGATGCCAAACCAAGCTGTTGTGTGGCATCAGGATCCAACTAGTACTAAGGGAGCCGCACTCAGGAATGCGTGAGGGAGAACATGTCTGTAGTTCCCAGTGCGCTCATATGTGGAGATGGGCGTGTGAAGTGGCACCAAAACCTGAGCTAGAGATGGGGATTACACTCTTACACTCTGACCACGCAGCCCCATGCCTGGGAATTTACCCCAAAGATGCTCCTTCCGCAACAGAAAAATACATAGGCACAACGTCACTGGAGGAAAATTTATAATTGCAAACTATTGAAAATTTATAATTGCAAACTACCCTAAACTGTCTAAGCAGAAGAGGGTGGTTGAGTAAACTACGGAACACACTCAAAGGAGTCCTATGTAGATGCACAAAAGAACCAGAAAGCTCTCGATGGACTGATGGAGAATTCGAGGGGGTGTTACTAGGTGAAAGCAAAGCTGAGTATAAAGACATATCACAGTGTGCTACTTTGAGGGGAGAAAGAAGGAAAATGCCTCAAATGTGCTTATCTGCACAAACAGAAAGTGAGAAGGATGAAGCATAAAACATTAAAGTTGGTTACCTACAAGGAAGGGTAGGGAAACAGGATTGAGAGAATATGGGAAGTAGTGATCCTTCTCTGTGCCTTTTTGTACAGCTTGGACCTTTGCACATTAATCTTCTACAGCTTCAAAAAAAAATAAAATAAGTAAGAATATGAAAGGGATCTAAAGCTGAAACAATAAACCTAACCAGATCACAAATGAATGCCAAACCTCAGGAGTAAAGAAAGCAGGAAGGAAGGGCCAACCCAAGTACATCCTGAACACGGTATTTGACCATATGCCCTCAGTCTTGGCAAGAAGGTATACGTGAATGAAAGAAATGCAACTAACTGTCAGCTTTAGTGGTTTAGACAAAGCAATTCTGAAACTGAGATAAATTTTAGAATTGAGCAAACAAGTGAATGTGCTCTTGTTGTTGGGAGCCAATGTTCTCCAGACATACAAACACGAAATGAGAGAAGGCCAGAAAGAATGCTATGGAGATGATTGGAAATTGGAGATATGGTGTGAACTCATGGCTTCTACAGTGAGTATGAGCATGTTCATATGCTCACATATGTATATATGTATTTATCTTTGTATGCATGTATACATGCCCGTGTGTATTCCTTAGCTTTGTCCATTGAAAAGGCCAAAAATCAAAGTCACCGCAGGAGCAATGACCACACCTAACACCCAGATCTTGACCCTTCCCCTCTGAACAGAACCAGGACTCACTGGAGAAATGGCTGATAACAGGGCGGACATAGGATAGATGCAAAGTAGGTTCAAGATGCACCTGAAACACCAAATTGTACCAAAAAGGAAGAAAATGACCCCAGAAAGTGATAGGGTTAGGTCAAAAGGGCACAGGAGCCAGATTAAAGGAGCTCCCACTGACCACATCTAGGACAACTTGAGCACCAAAATAGCTAGGTACAGTAATGTATTATAAACCATGGGTGGGGGGGATTAGTAATTCCATGCTGATAGGATAAATAAAAGAGAGAGAGAGAGTGTGTGTGACTCCCAATGACAGTGGAATGCCCAGGGCTGACTGATGAATGTAAGGGGTGTGGAAGACTAGAAAATCAGCATTTGACCAGCATCACAATAAAAGATCAGATCAGGCAAGAATCTTCAAGGAATGCTAAGCCTACAGTGAAATTTTGAAGAGAAGCAGGCTATCTGCATTGAATTAAAGTATCTCTCCACAGATTACCTATTATCTATAAGGAAGGAAAAAGAAAAACAGTAACTGTTCAGTGGGAAATGAAATCAACATCCTGACTAGGAGATCAAACTTTGTCTAACCACCAAGAGATACAGCTGCTCATCCCAGGCCTCCAGATGCTATGTCCTAAGGAGGGCACAACCACGGATGCAGCTTTCTGGCTTAGAACACAGATCCTAAATCCAAGCACAAGAAAACAACAGACAAACATGTGACCAGAAGCCTTCTATTTTTAAAAAGTGGGGTAGAACTGTAGTCTTCCAAAATGTAGGGTGCCCAGGTGGCTCCGTTAGTTAAGGGTCCAATTCTTGATTTCAGCTCAGGTCATGATCTCAGGGTCGTAGGATTGAACCCCGGGTAAGACTCCATGCTGGGCGTGGAGCCTGCTTAAGATCCTCTCTCTTCCTCTCCCTCTACCCCTACCGACCCTGCCCTCGAGCACATGCACCTGCTCTCTCAAAAAAAAAAGTCGGTGTCATAAAAAACAAAAATGCTACAAAAATGTTTCAGATCAAAGAAGATTCACTGGATTTTATACCAGAGAGGGAAAATACTATAAAGGACATTATTAGGCTAGCCAACAAAACTGCAATGTAGAAAGTAGAGGATAGAAGTATTATATCAACATAAACTTGTTAAGCTGATAATTGTCCTGTGGGTCTATCACAGAGCATCCCTATTCTTAGGAAATACCCACTGAGTAATTACAGATGTGTAACACATGAAAACCTTCAAATCACTCAGAAAAGAATCGTGTGTGTGTGTGTTGTGTGTGTAGAGAGAGAGAGAGAGAGAAACAAAAAAGGAAACGCAGTAAAACATTAACAATGAGTGAATGGAAATGGGCGAATGTCCATGACTAAGTTCTTTGCAATCTTTTAATTGTGGCCACTTTTTGTAAATTTGGAATTATTTCCATACACAAAGAATATTTTTAAATCTATAGCTGCACTTCCAACGTGAAGAAACCCCTGGCTTACGTGAGTGAGACCTCTGGGGCTCACTGATAAACAGTGACAACTCCTGGCCTCCAGGACTTTCTGTGTCCTTTTCTCAAAGAGTTCGGCCAAATGCATCTAATTACTTGTGGCCAGACTTGCCAGGAACCCTTTGGGTTGACATCCCGTCACGCTGGGTAAGTTTAGGCTGAGGTTAGTTTCATGATGTATTCTACATAAAAGTAATCACAGCCTCATTTTTTCCCTTCATTTATTCAACAAATGTACATGCCAATCTCGGGTGGGAAAAGGGAGCCAATCTCTCAGGCCTTAGGCCAACCTCTGGGCCTGCTGCTGGGGACTGAACACTCTCCCTGTTGATGAAACCAAGGTATCTGGGTATGATCCCAACCCCTCCTGAGTCTTCACAAAAATATTCCATCTGCTACCCATCAGAACATTTTTACCTCCTCAGTCCCTCCCAGATCTGCCCACTTCACTCCATCCTTGTAGTGGCTGCCCTCCCATCACCTCCCCTGATCAGCGTGTCTGCCACCGTACTTACCTCCTGTGTGCTCCATGCGGCAGCCGCTCTCCTCACAGCGGGTGAGTCTCAGGGCTGGAGGCATCCCCCAGGTCCCCCACCCCTGCTCAAGTCCCCCAGCCACCACACAGGTAAGAGAGGTCCCCTTCCACAACAAGCAAGACTGCACTGCACACTGGGACCATCCCACTGCCCTCCGGCCTTCTACCTCCACCACCAGCGGAGATGAGCAGAAATGGAAAAGCAACCCCTACTCCCTTCAGACATCCATAGCTTCTCCACCTTTATCTGCCTTGAATCCACTAGATCCCGTCTTATTATGCTCTCTTGATCTCTGTCACCCCGAAATGATACTCAGCAATTCCCCTAGTTTGTCCCCCCACTCCCCCACCATCACCACCCAACTCCTGAAACCCTTCCTTCGTGCTCTCTACAATTGTGGCCTCTCATCTGTAAAATCCCTTTGCCCCCAGTTTGCTCTCTTACACTGCCTTTGCCCTGATGTGCAGGGGAAGCTTGCTCTCCCTTGACGATACTGTCTTTACCGCACCCCTGGAGCGGGAGCTCGGCCTCTTGTCCCCAGTGTCCTCATGTCACCGAGCCTGAAAGTGGAGAAGTCTCCTGCTTGCTCCCCAAGGCCGCTTTTAGATCACTCTCTCTTCTTCCCCCTACAACTCCCAGCTTGGGGTCTCATTGCATTCCACCAGCCATATCTCTGGTGGCTGTCATCCTTGAAGTCTTCCCCTTCAAACACCAAAGCTACTGCAGTCAGGTCGCACACTCCAATACTACTCTTGTCTTAATTACTGGAAGTTTCAATATGTAAATAGAAACAATACCTCCAACACCCAGACACCTCGTCGGTTCCCTGAACTTCCCAGTGCTGTTGCCTTCCTCCCTATCCCAACCACTCACTCATGTGCTTGCCACCCCACAGCAGGACTCTCAGCTTCAGTGGTATGTCCTGTCCGTAGACAACATGTTCTAAAATGTGCAGCAGCACTTTCAACCTCTACCCTCTGGATGCCAGCAGCCTCTTTGCCCCGTCTGGTGCTGTGATGACCAAAACTGTCCCTTGATGCTGCAGGGGTGGGGGATAGGAGGCGAGAAACCCTGCCCCACAACTTCTCATTTATAATAGCTGAAGCTCCTCTGTGATCTCAGTGCCCAGCCCCCAAAATTCTGACCACCACCTTCTCTCTCCAGCTTACTGCCTCCAGTTCGCCATCGCCAACAAGCATTCAACTTCTCCAACCAGGACCTCCTCCCACCAGACCCCATCCCTCTTTCACAGTTCTTGCTCTCTTCCTTACCCCGTCTCAATTCCGTGACAAACCACTGGATTGGCTCACCTAATTCCCTGGCCCTTCTCTTTGTACTATTCTCTTCACAAAACCAACTCTTCACTTGCTTCGTGTCTGCACCAGCACTGCTGAACATGTGCGGAGAAAAGCAAACCAGGAGTGGGTTCATTTTAAATTTCAGGACCTTTTGTACTACCAAGCTATCATAGGATGACATCAGACCACATGTGCCTTGTCTACTTTCTCTCCAAAATTACTAAGCCATATCCTCTGCCTCCTTCAGACCCCCATCACTTCCTCCCCAACTTTAGCCTCACTTGATGACCTTGATACCTCGTTCCCTCAAAACAGAAAGGAGAACAATCATAAGCAAACCACTCACCTACCCTAATCTACATTCCCATGCTCCATCTTCCTGCCTGCTAACCAGAGATGAACGGTCCTGGCCACCCTCCCAAACCAACCTCTCTATTTATACACTAGCTCTCATCCCCTGTCGTCCACTCAAGGAATACCATTCCAGCAAGTCTCTCCCCCCGACCGCATCACCAAGTGTTCATCACATATTGGATCATTCTCCCCAGAATATACATGTGCTATTATTTCTCCCAACTTAAAAAACTAAACCTCTTGACTTGTTTCCCCTAATAGCCACCATCCTACCTGCTCCTCTTTGTGTCAAAAGAGCCGTCTGCATTTACCCTCTCCAGTTCCACTCCTCCCGTTACCTCTTTTTCTTTTTTCTTTTTTTTTTTAAGATTTTATTTATTTATTTGACAGAGAGATCACAAGTAGGCAGAGAGGCAGGCAGAGAGAGAGAGAAGGAAGCAGGCTCCCTGCTGAGCAGAGAGCCCGATGCGGGACTCGATCCCAGGACTCTGGGATCATGACCTGAGCTGAAGGCAGAGGCTTTAACCCACTGAGCCACCCACGCGCCCTCTTTTGCTTTTTTCTTAATTAATGTGCATGGGAGAGGGTGTTCCCTAACAACGGGTTTCTCTCAGGAGTCTCCGTTTTTCTTCTTCTTTCTTTAAAGATTTTAGTTATTTGACAGAGAGAGAGAGAGAGAGTACACGCAAGCAGCAGGAACGGCAGGCAGAGGAAGAAGCAGGCTCACCACTGACCAAAGAGCCCAACGCAGGACTCAATCCCAGCATCCTAGGATGCTGACTTGAGCCAAAGGCAGACACTTAATCGACTGAGCCACCCAGGCGAACCTCAGGGGGTTTTTCTTGCATACGAGTACTACAGTAAAGAATACATGTCCCTTGTGATTCTCCAGGGTGCAGAGACCTAAGAGTGAACTGGTGAGATAAAGCTCACTCTTCAATTCACTGAAAATGGTCTTATTGGTACCTCATACATTCCTAAATTCAGCAGTCAGTTCTCTTCTGATTTGACAAATCAGCATCATTTGACATAACACGTGATTTTTAGTTGGCACAATGGGATACAATTAGTATTCATCCTACCTCGCTGGTTATTGCTTCTCAGCCTCGTTTTCTGGTTCTTCCTCTTCTTATCTGTATTCATTCTCCTAATGACCTCATATACTCATGGCTCTGAATACCAGGATATGTCAATGATTGTCAGATCTCACTATCCTGCCCAGACTTCGATCCTAAACTCCGGACTCATAGAGCCCACTTCTTAAATGTCTCTACTTAGATGTCTAACAGATATCTCAAACGCAACGTGTTAAACATAGGACCCATGATATACCTCCCCAAACCTGCTCTACTCAAAGCCTTCCTCTCCCTACTAGACAGCAGCTCCATTCCTCTTGCCTTTCAGGCCAAACACCTTCAAGTCACAAGGACTCCTCTCTCTCATACCTCCCAACATCCATTAAACCGTGTAGCTAAATCCAGAATCCAACAGTTTCTTAGCACTTGAAATGTTGCTACCCTGGTCTCAGCCACTATCCTCTCTTGTCGGGATTTTTAATTTTTATTTGTTGATTTGTTATTATTATTATTATTATTTATTTGTTAGAGAGAAAGAGTGAGCATGTGCAAGCAAGCATGGGTGAGGGGCAAAGGGAGAGGAAGAGAGAATCTTAAACAGACTCTATGTAGAGTACGTGGGGTTTGATCTCATGACCCTGAGGTCATGGCCTAAGCTGAAACCAAGAGTCAGATTCTTAACCAACAGCGCCACCCAGGCACCCCATTTTTTAGAAAGATTTATTTATCTTACTCTTTCTTTTTTATGCTTGCTTCATAATCTATTATTTTGATGTATTATAATTTTTCAGCATAACAATATTCCTTGTTTTTGCACCACACCCAGTGCTCCATGCAATCCCTGCCCTCTCTAATACCCACCACCTGGTTCCCCCAACCTCCCACCCCCCACCGCTTCAAACCCCTCAGATTGTTTTTCAGAGTCCATAGTCTCTCATGGTTCACCTCCCCTTCCAATTTCCCCCAACTCTCTTCTCCTCTCTAACTCCCCTTGTCCTCCACGCTATTTGATTTATTATTTTTTAAGATTTTAAGTAACCCCTATCCCCAACGTGGGGCTCAAACTCACAACCTTGAGATCAAGAGTTGCCTGATCTGGAGCACCTGGGTGGCTCAGTGGATTGAGCCTCTGCCTTCGGCTCAGGTCATGATCTCAGGGTCCTGGGATCGAGCCCCGCATTGGGCTCTCTGCTCAGTGGAGAGCCTGCTTCCCCCTTCTCTCTCTGCCTCCCTCTCTACTTGGAATCTCTGTCAAATAAATAAATAAAATCTTAAAAAAAAAAAAAAGTTGCCTGATCTACCGACTGAGCCAGCCAGGTGCCCCTCATCTGCATTTCTTAAATAAGCATTACTCAGTGAGTGAACAGGTGACAATGTTCACTCTCAAGCAATTCAGTGTAAAGCAACCATTTGGTAACAGAATTTTAAAAATTTAAACCCCTCATAATAAACATATATTCCTAAAACCAAGAGCTAATACGTAAGTGGTGGAATAGTGATATTTTCATTAAAATCAGAAACCAAAGATGCTTTATATTACTAAATCACTTAACACTTTTCTATAAGTTATGACCAACAAAAGAGATGAAACATAACAGAAATGAGAAAATAAATTATTTTTCCTTGCAAATGATATAATTATATATCTACAAAAGTTTATGCAAATCAAATTAAGAACTCTTGGCTAGCACACAAGAATTCAGCAACACAGCCAGATTTGAGAGCAACATAAAATTCCACAGCTTTCAATCTACCAGCAGAATACAGCTGTAAGATACAACAGAAGGAAAAAACTGAACCACAAAATTAAGAAAAAAAGTTCAAACCCATAAAACTAAAACACATTACCAAACACACTGTGCAGGCACATACGAGTAAGTATAATAAAAGGAGAAATGCTTACGATGTGATATTAAATATAAAACCTGTGTACAGAACCGCACAAGGGATGAAATGTATTCATATGTGTACAAATGTACATATATTATACATGTGCTAACAGGGCAAAATCTGAAAGGGACTGCACCAAAATAATAATCATTACCTCTGAGTTTTAGCATGTAATTTTCATTTTCTTCATAGTATATTTCTTAGATTTTCTACAATCATCATCAAAGACCTTTATATTAAAAGTCTTTATTTTCTGGGAGGTATTACTGAAGTCACAGTACCTATTTTGAAGTTTAAATAATCCATAAAAGTATAATAATTAGCTGCTGAATCTGTCAGTGGAATAAATGTTTACAAAATCAGTTTTTAGTTGTGGACAACTATCTGTTGCTCTCTCAAAAATGAATCACTGAAAAAAAAATCAATCACCGAACTCATTAAGGTTATATCTGACAAAGAGGAGATCTTCCTTGTGGATGCAAAGGAAGAGATACACAGTACATACTAGTATACTCTTTGTATTTATTAAGATATGCTGGTGTGTTTTGTTGGACACAGTTACTATTAAAAAATGGAGTTGGACAGTGTTAGCGGCATAGCATGACACCAGGAAAAATCTTTTATCTGTAGTACACTGCTGTTCTTTTGGAAACCGAATCTCTGAATTTGGTCCCCAACAGCACTGAGCATACTGAGTTAAGTCTCTTTGACTGGACCAGTGGAGCAGAAAACCAGAATAAGCATTTCAACCATTTTTCAAGCTGACTATGATTACTGGCCCAGGTGATAGGTTTCAGGGGGCTTTTATATTTAATCTATGATTACAGTTAGGTCTCCATAATAATCAACTTAATACTACCATTATGTAAATCATTGCCTCACAGAGAGACACCCTGGTGGAGAAAGAAGACAGACTGCAAAGCAAGAACATTCACGAAATGGAGTGCTTTGGTTAGACTAATGTCTTATTTAAAAAAAAAAAAAAAAAAAGAATCCCTTTGATTCAAGCCTGAGTTCAACACCTTGCAAGAGATTGATGACACCATGCTAACGACCTAGGAGACACGGTGTCTCGGAAGGGTGCCTGGCTGGCTCAGTCAGTTAAGGATCTGCCTTTGGATCAGGTCATGATCCCGGGGTTCTGGGACCAAATCCAGCATCTGGCTCCCTACTCAGCATGGAGTCTGCTTCTCCCTCTGCCTAAGAAAAAAAAAGTCTCATGAAAAATACCAATTTTTTGTTGTTTTGTTTTCTCCTAAGAAGTTAAAAAATAAGCTAGTTGCAACTTTACCAAATTATTTATCCTGAGGCGGAGGACATTTTAAGGCTCACTAATGATAACATAAAAGTAGATGAACCAAGTACCTCACTCACAAAAATAACTTAGGTATAAGAGGGAAAATGACTGTAAGTAAGAGTAATGCTTCCATGAAAAGACTTATGTTACTATAATATTCCTATTAAAAACACAGAACAGTATTTTCAACATATTGAGCAGACTTACTCCTTGCATTAAGTCATGTGAAACCAGTGGCAGGACAGGAAGAAAACCATATAGCTCTACTATAGCTAATTAGTTGTTCTACTTTTGGGATGATTTTTAATTCAATGTTATAGCCCATCCTTGAAGATTGATGCATCTAATCAGGAGTTGAAGAAAACTACAGACTGTTTCAAACTAGTATGAGGTGTTTGGACTATCACTTCTTTAAAACTCTCGAATATCCCCTCTGGACAAGTTAAAACTCATTTCAAAATCCAATTTTAATGTTATCAATAAATGGCAGTCTGTCACAGTTCAGGGAGGGATCATTGTATTGTTTTTCTAGAAAAATCAGGTTTTCTGGTTGGACAGTACATAATCTCGTCTGTCAGTTCACTGAGGGTTCCACAGGCAGCGTGTGAGTGCCTGCTGCTTGGCGTCACCGCTGTTCCTTTCCTGCGTCTCCACATGTAGATGCGGAAGCACACGCTTCACTCATCTCATTTTTACAACAGACCTCTCATCAGAAAGTCATTCAACGCCATCCACTCAGGTTTTTGGTCTTCATAAAGTCACTACCAAAGACACAGAGGATGGATTCTCATACATCCTATTTTCACTAGTTTATCCCATAAATACAAATTAGAATAATAGCACTTCAAGGGAGCATTGTTTTCAAAGATAGCTTAAAAGGAAGTTTTCACATCCTTGCCTTTTGGGACATGGTTTCTTAAAAGCCACCTGTCGAGGCATGAAGGCACCTCCAGGCTCCAACAAATACTGTGCCCGTTACCCAAACAATCCTGGGGGACACTGTCAAGTTGTAGGGAGAAGGTCAGTATTTTTGCCTTACACGGTCCTTTGGAGCCTCCAGAATTTCCCCTCCAGTTTATCTACCATGCTCAACTAGGGAGAAAACAGAAGTGTGACTCCCTACAGGTCATTTAATTTACTCTGGGACAAAATTAGGACACACTTTATCCTATATGCAGCCCACACCCTTCTGAGGATATGAATCCTACCTTCATAGATAGTACTGTTAAGCAAATTACTCTAATAATGATAATCACCAACTATTCTCTCTTGTGCCCTAGAAAGAGTTTTTTTTTCTCTCTTTGCTAAAACTAAAATGACATTTCTCCATAACCAACTCATTCATTTCTACTCACTTCCCTTTTACTTCCTTGAGAAGAAGTTGTGCACGTGAGTCAATTAACCTGGTTCCATGTGGCTGCAGCTGGAGAAACACGGCACTTTTTACTTCACAACGTCTTTTAAGTTATCCATGAACAGACAAGACTTCCCGCCTCAGTTAAGCTGAGCACTCAACAAAAACTTACATCTTTTCCCAGCACTCTGAGTTCAAACTGTGTCTCCTTGAAGTGAACCTTTGTAATCCGTGGCCTAAAAAAACAAAGCAAACGGTGGTAGTGGTGCAGTTTGTAAGAATTAATCTTTCAGCAATTCAGAGAAGTTTCCAGTAGAAAAAGACTGGCTCATCGCAGCTCCTTTACAGACTGCTACAGTAACTGCTGAGAGTTCCTATGGGTCATCTGCTGTGGACACCTCCGGAAACAAAATTCCATTCTCATTCTCCTGTGCTTCTCTAGGAGATGCAGACCAGCTTGGAATCCCAAGGCCCTTGGCCAGTGCTGCCTTCCCAGATGCAGCGTAGGGCTATAGGCACCTAGTCTTTCTCAACGCCTTCCCTATTTAGAATTAGAAATCAGAGGAGTCCTAGCCCCACAGCTCACTAGCACAGAGTGAAATGGATAGGAAACCCTACTATACCCGATTTGCATGGATAAGAGAGTCCAGAATCACAGCACCTAAAATTTACAAAGAAAATACATACTAAGATGCACTGGGAGAAAACTTATACCCAGTTTCACTCATTTATTTATCAACCACTGGAAACATACCTGTTCTCTTTTCACTGACAAAGCAGCCCCATAAGCCAAGCATGTACAGTGTACAATTTTAATACCAACTCTGACCTCAAGTTACACTTACCAGAAATACTTCCCCACTTGCTTTTTATTCTTGTAGACAACAACACCAACTGGAGTTAATCCTAAGAAATACTCAGATTTGTTTTCTCCCTGCAAAAACAAACATAAACCTCTAACTATGAATTTATTCATGTCAAAGCCCTTTGTCAAACTGTAGTTGGCCATAACAGACAAGGTATGTTGCATTAACACTGGGTCCAGTCTTTCAAAAACATCAGCTTAGAAAGCTAGCTAAGCTATGATGATAGTACGATTAGTTTTTTTCTTTTTTTCAGGTTTTTACTGAAAAGTTTTCTTAGTGTATTCAGGTCATCCAGAGAACCTGATTACCAATCAGACCCTGATCAACTCAGCCCACACCGTGTCTACAATGCTATTCACCCCTGGCTGCACTTAACCGGAATCAGCTGTGCAGCTTAATATGCTGGAGCTTCGGGACACCTGGGTGGCTCAGTGGGTTAAGCCTCTGCCTTCCGCTCAGGTCACGATCTCAGGGTTCTGGGATCAAGCCCCACATCAGGCTCTCTGCTCAGCAAGGAGCCTGCTTCCCACCCCACCCCCTGCCTGCCTCTCTGCCTACTTGTGATCTCTCTCTCTGTGTGTCAAATAAATAAATAAAATCTTAAAAAAAAAATATGCTGGAGCTTGAGTGCTACCAAAACCAGTTAAATCACAATCTATAATGAAAGCGCCCAGGTATCAAAACACAATACTCCAGGTGATTCTCCTGTACAGCCAAGGACCATGAACCACTGGCTTCTATCAAGAGTTCCTTCCCAAGGGCTCATCTTGATCTTATTCTCAGACGAAGATAATGACGAAGGCTAGTTTACCGCCACCCTTCTCCAGAAAGTTCAGGCAGCTGCCTTCAGGCACATATCTGGACTCTCTGACGTTTCTATCATGCTTCTTCCTACTTCTGCTTGTGACTTTAAGACCACTCAAAAAAGTTAAAAATACCATCTTTTCTGGTAAAGACTGAAGCCCCCTTAATTTCCAGGCAATGATAAATCATAATAAAGAAAATGAGTTTCTGAAACGAAGAAGTCACAAACAGATTGGGTATGAAGGACGGGCACATGTATGAATTTTATTTCTACTGTAAAGGCAAATAATGGCCTGCAAAGTCATATTCCCAAGGAATGTAAGACAACAGATACGTTTTGGGAGAATACCAGCTGTTGCACACTTTCAGTTCTAAAAATTCAATCTTAAGGGAATGTATGGAAGATTCTAGTGAACCCAGTTCGTTTGCTATAAATTCCTACCATCCACAAAAGTGTGTGTGTATTAGGATAAACATTACAAAAATGCAGAAGCATTTTGCAGAAGATTCTCTCTTTACACACTTCCTATAAAATAGATGCCTTAAAAAACTAAAAGCCTGAGAAGATTAATGTGGTTAGAAGGAAAACAGTAAGTAAATCCATAAAGTTTTAGAGATGTTCCCAAATGACAGGAATATAGAGCATTTAATGATGTAATTAAATCAAAAGCTAAAATATCCATGAACTACTACTTCCCCCAAAACATACAACTTTTATTGCCATACTAACAGTATGCCCAGGGATCCTTCTAACCCTTTACAAATAATGAGATGATTTTTTTGTTTCAGGAAACTCTGATGTGCAAAAGACAGACTGAGAAATGAATGCATGAATGAGTTATTTGCATTATGGTAAGTTTTATCAGGGCTCCTTAAAAATCACATTCCACAGTTTAATTGACATTGTTTATACATCATCTAGAGCAACTCCTTTTGGGTAAAGAATAAGGCACCTGGCTCGTTCTCTCAGATCGTCAAATTTGACTATTGCTAATTAAACTCTTATAAAATGAAAGGCAATGACACTTCAACCTCACTGGCAAAGAATTATCAATTGAGAGAAGTGGCTTCAAGGTTAAGACATGGATCCAGAACGCTCAACACAGACTCAGTTTAACTGTTCACTGATTATATTTGCCAAGTTTTCATCCGCTGATAAAGAAAATCTGCGAAAATCTTTCTATTACCGCAGTGGCAATAACCGTACCAGGCAGCACCCCTACTGTTTAAGAACCTATACATCCCACACACAACCACCGACAGCCACACCTGCACCAGTGCCCAAAGCCTACTTTTCTGGAATGTGATTTCATGAATGTTTTTCAGCCATAAAATCTATTTTTGGAAGATCCTCCTGTTCTCTGTCTAATACAATCAATTACAGACCAATTTTAAATGGTTTTGACGTTTAGCTAAGCTCTATGGAGCTTTTATCCAGATTGTGTTTTCAAGCCCAGTTAATTGTTTTCTACACATGGAAACATAATCACAGACTTTTAAGCAAAACTCATTAGGGTTGAATCCATGCAAGAGATTCTTTGTGTTCGAAAAACACAGATGAAAAAGTATCATCTGCTTGCTAAACAACGGGACTGCAGCTTTCCTCTAGGAGTTTCAGTGACTTTTTTAGGAAAAATGTCATCAGCTTAAAATATCTTGTGTTAATTAAATGTTACTCACATAGACAGGATGGAGGTCGACGCCATACATCTCCAGGGATTTGGCAGTCCTCAAGTAATTCAGCTCTGCTTCAGAAGGAGCCTGACCCCTACACAGCGTAAAAACAAAAAGCCTTACTTTACTAATAGGTACTGTACTTGTAGGGAATGCAAGCCATCTTCACTCTATTCACTGGAAATATAAATAATTCTTCATGCTAATGCAAACTTAAGTCTTTGTATTTCAAGAAGTCCCTTGCCTTCATGGTGACCAAATGTTACACTCTGAGGTGATACTTGTATTAAGTTAATTTCATTTACCAAACCTGTTTTTGCTCAGTATAGCCAATCCCAGTGTCCCAACATATATTAAAAATTCCATTTCAGAAACCCCCCAAAGAGACTGAGAATAGAAGCACTCGAATTAAGAAGTACATCCTTTACAAAGAATAAAATGTCTGAACACACCAGCAGTTCTCCATCAGGAGAAAAAGGAGTAAGAGTAGTAGTGGGTAGGGAGAAGAGAATGGGCTCCCCTACACCTTGCTGGGGTCTCAAGAGGACATATGTAGTTTAAAAATATGTTAGTATTTATCAATAATAAAAATACTTATCATTTTCTTAATAGAAAGTATAGAAATCATCCCAAAGGCTTCATTGGTGATAATGTACATAAATAGTATTCATTCTTAGCAAGTGTGAGCATCTCCCAGAGTTCTCCACAGATAAGTGGAACTGTGCATGTGTGCACGTGTGTGTGTATGTGTGTAACAGAGAAAGACAGAGTTCTTTTATTTGTTAACAAAAGGAGCTATGAATTTTTTTTAATTACTAAATCCTGCTTTGATGCATCCCATGTTTCTGCCATGGTACCCTGGAAAACCCAGCCAGACACCATCATTTTGAAATCTATGACGAATGTTCATTACAAATTAGACACAAGAAAGCTACCAAATCTTGAACAAGCTTTATTCTCTCTAAAATAATAGTCACACTGTCAACACCATTACGTTAAGACATGTAAGGCCCTTTACCCAAAGCTCCTTGATAATTTCAGAAATACAACTGTACTCTCAAACTCCCAGAATTAGTAGTCTCAGAATGTGCCAAACACATTGCCCTTCATAATGGTATAACCGGCACTCTCTTAGCATCCACTTCAGCAAAACCTTAAAATTGAAGGGCTCTATAATCAGCCTGGAGAGCATTCGGGTGCATGCTAACACAAGACGGAAAGCCTGGTTTCTCTGACTGCAATTCAGCTACTCACTGAAACAGATCCTTTAGGCAAACATTTTTTGTTGATCAGATTAATTCTACATTTTTTTCCTTAATTATAATAGATCTGAAACCAAGCAAATTCAAGAGGGAATGTTACATAAGAGGCAATAAAGCAAAGTTAATCAGTACAGAGGATTTAACCAAAATAACTGTAATTAAATTATAACTTCAATGCTGTAGGCCATTAATTGAAAATCCTACTAGGGGAGTGTGTATATTCTCAGAAGTGCATGTGGTGTTAACATAACACCCATCCAAGGCTCCACACTGGTATCATTGTGATTTCCACATTCACTGCTATAGACTAAATAGGACTTTGCTTATAACTGTGAAGAATTTACATATTTAAGACAGACCAAATCCCAGAATACATTAAGTTCTCTGTGGTTATAAAATATATTTATAGCTGGAAGAATAAATTTCACAAGGTGCTGGTGACTGAAAAAATAGAAAACTGCAAAATACAATATATATAGAATGATTTCATTTATGTAAAATCATACATACATGAATCTATACAAAATAAATTTTCTCTACGGGAACTTATGCATAGAGAGAGGTCTGAAAGGCCATTCATCAAAAATATGTTGACTTTAGGCATTGGGATTTATTCTCTCCTTCCCATTTTTTAAATTGTTTGGGTTTTCTACGAGCATTTTAGTGTTATAAGCAGAAAAAAAAAACTTAAAAGAAAAAATACTAGAATGTTTACGGCACAGGTGAAGATTTTATCATTCTAGGAACTTTTCTGAAGGCTGCCAACAGCGTAAGAAGACAGCTGATGGAGGATGCAACATAAGACATGATTTTTTTTCTAGCTTTGAGATGTAACTGACATACAACATTGTGTAATTTTCAGGTATACAATGTGTTGATTCAATACACTTCAATTCAATGTACTCAATGTACTCAATTCAATGTACAATTCAATGTACTGTAAGATGACTACCACCACAGGGTTAGCTAATACCTTCACTCTGTCACATAATTACCATTTCTTTCCTGTGGTGAGATCATTTAAGGTCTACTTTCTTAACAACTCTCCCGTATATTGATGGTCCTTGAGGGCATTACCCTAAGTGCGATAAGACAGAGACAGAGAAACACTAGGATATCACTTGAGGGAGAATCTAAAAAAGCCAACCTCATAGAAAAGAGATGTAGAAAGGTGGTTACCAGGGACTGGGGGTGGAGGAAATAGGGAGATGTTGGTCTAAGAGTATAAACTTTAATACGATGAAGTTTGGGGGATCTCATGGATAGCATATTGATTATAGCTAATAAAAAGGGACCCTTACGGCTAATAATCCATTATATGTTTATAAAAAAAAATTTAAAAAAAAAAGGGATCCTTACATTAAAGTTTTATGAATCCTTTCTATGGCTTCTTCGAGTTCCTCCTTCTGATCAGGAACAAACCGGTACTCTGACACATAGCCTGCAGTATGCTTATATGGGTCGTAATCTCCAAGCTCCGCTACAAAAGAAATTACATTTTTTTCCATTTTAGAAAAATATTCCTAAAAATATTTCAAAATATTCCTATCATGCCGAAAACATTTTCTTCAAATGTCTTGTTAATAAATTCATATATAACTAATTTTAGTAAAAAACAACTCTGATTAGCATATATAAACAGTATAAGTATTATAAAATATAAGTTCTATATTTCTATAAGTTCTATAATCTTTCTGAAAGACTATAATTATCATTTTCATTTCTATTATCTTTACCAGACTATATGAGACAACAATGTTGTCAACAGAATTTAGAGTACATATATTAGAAATGCTAGAGGCAAAAACAACCAGGATGCCACAAATGGAAATTTAACACAATGTTGCACATTGGTTTACACAAAAAAAAAGCAAAATGAAACCAGAAAGCTCATTATATTACATTTAATAAGATTTTCCTCCCTATGTTAATCCACCTTCCAAGCCCAACTCAGTTCATCTATGTGACATTTTTCCTAGGACATTTTTTCTAGACTATTCCTGATCTCCAAGTGCTACAAAGGCAAGGAACACACTGTCTCATTGTCCCCATACCTAGCTTGATTCTTAGAAAGGGCTCAGTATTTCCACTTAGAGAGTGAAAACATCCTCAGCCTCCAAAATGACAACGCAACCTGGAGTTGCTGCACGTGGCTGCCATACTGATGCTAAGAGATGAGGCACAATGAGGGCGACACCCTTAGCTGGTGTTGTCATCTGACCATAGGGAGTCTTCACAGTAGTTGCCCAAGAACAATGTGATCTCTGAGACAATCACAGCTTGGGGGATCAACAAACTAGGTGGGTTGTGAATGGAAGGGATTTTCAGATTCCGCTTCATCAAGAATCAATGCCATTCCTGTTACTAAAACTCTTAAGTGACCTATTACAAAGGATACATAACTGGCTTTACTTTTAACTCTTCTGAAAGGACACGGATTAAAACCTGAATTCTGACTAAAATTTTGTTTAGGAAAATGCCATTTGCTAAGAAGAATTTTAGTACGTGAACTTGCTTAAAAAGAAAAATTCATATTTTTTCTCGGTTGGCTGCAGTGGAACCTACACTGGATGGCATAAGCTCCCAGCTGAGCAGCAATGTTGACAGGGCAAGGCAGCCGGCCCTGAAGGACGTCTTGCTTCACCTGCAAGAAAAACTGATACCTACAAGAGAAATGGAAAAAAGAGATTCATGGTATCTTACACCACCCAGACTCTGATAATCACGGCAACAACCAATGTAATGAAAATAAAGCCACTTCTGTTCTGTGGTGAGGGGACTGTTGAGTGAACAGGAACTCTTTAAACACATTCTACATAAGCAATACAGGATCGTGGCCAAAAAGCACAGGCTCTCAAGGTAGACTGGCTGGCCTGCGTCCCAGCTCTAGTACTCACCTGGGCAGCTGGTGACCCTCTCCAACAGCCCATCTCCTCACCTGCAGAACTCTCCTCATAAGGTTAATGTGGAGGTTACACAGAAGCTATTCTCAAGATGCTCATTATTGCCACTGCCACACCTACTATGACCCAGCCTTACTGGGAGAAACAAATTGTAAGGACCTAATGCTCTATGATGTGTTACCTACAGGGTCTAAACTCATGGATACAGGACAAAAAGGTCATTATAGTGCAATTCCATCAATTCTTATGCCCATTATCCATGGCTTTGCTCATTCCATTTGCTTAAAAAAAAAAAACAAAAAACAAAAAAAACCCTGTTACAAAAGCACCAACCACTGCTCTAAACACTGTAAATATAATAACTCATTCCAAGGGTCTTACATACAATAACTTATGTAAGACTTTAAGTCAGTACTATTACCATCTCTGTTTTGCAGAATGAAGACTCTAACAGACACAACGAGATGAAGTAACTTGTCTAAGACATCACAACTAGTTAAGTAGCAGAGCCAGAACTGGAACGCAGGCAGTCTGACCCTAGAACCTCTTAATCAGGATGCGATGCAACTTTGGCTACCTTCCCCTCCCCCACCCCCATTCAGTCTTTCAGCCTGTGCCAGGGGTTTATGAACCAACACAATGAACCATCAACACTGTTCTTGGCTGCCATCACCCACCTACACACACACATACACACACTCACACACACACGCACCAGGCTGTCACTGTGGTTTCTGTTTCTTTGGACGCCAACTCTTGTTGTCATTGGGAAGGGCAGAAAAAGGACAAAGGAAATGAATTATAAAAATCAGCTGTGATAAGCTTTTCTTCTCCAAATGCTTACAACCAAGGCCCATAGTAAGGGAATCCAAATGTTAGATGCTACTTATTATTACTATTTCTAGAAGACTGATACCAAGTTTAATTATATCCACAAGCTTAAGAGAGAATCTGCATAACACCCTGTGTTTCCTCACTGCCCGTTTCAGTAAATAGCACCGCAGCCTCCAGATAGCCAAGTGAGAGAAACCTACCCATCAGGGGTAACCCCTGGCACCCACATCCAGTCACAGAGTCTGTTGTCTTCTGGAATGGGCACACTGCTCTCCATCTCCTAGCCCAGGTCACTATCTCCCAAATTTCTAAAACCTTCAGTGCACTGCCCTCATTCATACTTCTCTCCCTTCCCACCAACCTTCCCAAGAACTAAACAAAATCCTTAAGAGAAAAACAGGATCACGTCACTCCCTTAACAAACAGACAAAACCTTAACAAACCTTACTTTCAGGATAAAGTTCAGATCCTTAAGAGAGCTTGTGATGTGCACAGCTCGGTCACGGAGTGGCAGGCTTCCCTGGCTTCCTCTGCAAATGGGGTCCATGGCCTAGCATCCCTGTCCCCATGCCAGCCACTCGCACAGAGGCCCCTGAGGGGTCACCATCCAGGTTTCCTCCAGCCCACAAGCTACAGCACAACAGAATGGCAGCCTTCCCCTTCAGTGGCTCACTTGCTCATGCCCACCCCCAACTATCACCAGTGCCACTGGGGTTCCACTTCCAGTAACAGCCCCTGCGGAAGTGCAGGGCATTCTGAGCAATCCATCCCTCACCACCCTGCTCTGCCCCCTGCTGGCCAGGGTCATTGGTGGGCAAGCTCCTTTTAAGGGAAGTCCACCCTCCCGTTCATGGCTATGCTTCTGGAGTTCCCGAGATGCTCGGAATCTCCCCCAAGCCTCCAGCAGCAGCATCACCTGGGACTTGGCTCTGGAAGCCATGAGGAAGCCACCTGGTGACCAGCCTGGCAAAGCCACCAGCAGCCCCCAGGATTCAGGAGATGCTAGGCGTACCAGAGCCCCTCCCTTCCTTCCCCACAGAGGAGGCAGGCTACAGCAAGTAGAAAGAGCTGGGTTCATTTATGGCAAAACACCAAAAAGTAAGTTGAGAGAACCCCACTCTCTACTCTCCAAATCACATTCAAGCCTTCCTGACACCCTATAACCGTGTGCACCAAGGGTAAAACAAACTACAAACAGCCGGGGGTGGGCGGGAGGCGGTGGGGAGAGAAAAAGGAAAAGGCTTATAAGACTTTTGCTTCTTGAGCCAAATCTCTTGCCATTAACCAATGACCACCCCCACTCCCTACTTGCATTCACTTTTCTAGTAACCTGCTTAACTACTCACCATGCCCTGAATGCTCATCTTGGATATCAAATCCACTTTGTTATAATCATCTGTCCTCCTCTTGAAGAGGAGAAAAGCAGAGTAAAGCATTATTGGCAGAATTGTAAATGCAAAAGCTTATAAACTGAACAGACATTTTGCTAGAATTACTACTGCTTGCTGGAAACTTACATTTAGCTACGTTCTCTTTCTCTATTGTTAACCTGGAATTTCTTTTCCTGAAGTTTTTTTTTTTTTTTTAAGGAAATGGGTCACAGATGCATATTTGTCTTGCTCTATGAAGACTTTTATAACATCTGACTGAATAGTCAAATCGCTTGCCAAACACAGAAACAGAGGGACCTAATCCCACAAGAGTTTGCTTCAAAGGCAAAGGAAAAGGCAAAAAAAAAAAAAAGAGGGAGATGAAAAAACAAAGACAGAGCTGAAACAGAGAAAGACAAACAGATACAAAGAAACAGAGATCCTCTCCCATCAGGGACTGTCATCCCAGTATATAGGTCTGGCACATAGTAACTGCTCAATAAATAGTTGTTGTCTTGGATGGATATACAAATGAGCAGGGAGACAGATGGCTGAAATGGAAAAAACTAAACATTCTTTGCCGTCTTTGAGAAATTCACAAAAAGAAAGAAAAAAGGAATCTGTTCAAACTTCCCTGGACAGCCTACCTTTTAAAGATACCAGAGATCTTTAAGTTATCACATTAAAAAAAAACCCACTAAAATAAAGATAAGTACAGTATTTTTAATTAAAAATTTGATTAATTTTATCACAGCAAGCATCATATTAGTTTTTTTATATGACAAATTTATGATATAATAAAGTCATATTTTCATATGCTAAACAAATACTTTATCATTATGTCAGGGACTATTTTTAACTAACTGGATGTAACTTATTTTGTCTATTTTATGAGACTTAGGGTACAATTTAACATTTTATTTAAGTTACAGATTTAGAGTTATTGAGCTTTCCCTCTGTCACTCTGATTAAGGCCATGATTGGATGCTTGAGTCCTTGTTTACCTCTGGTTTTAATTAGGAGGAACCTACATCCCAGTTTGCCTAGGACAGTTCTTGTTTATTACTATTATACATGCCTAACGATTAACAACTCTCCCTGTCATTCTCCAAAGCGTCAGAGTTTGGATGATTAATTGCAGTGTGGCCCTAGTTATATTGTAACCCTACTGGAGAAAAAGAAAATACTCACTAAAGATGATCCACTTAATAAGGAAGCTTTCCAGACTCATCTGGTACAAAACCGAGGCATCATAAAGTATTATTTATCTTTTCTTTTTTTTAAGAGAGAGAGCACAAGCATATGAGTGGGGGGTGGTAGGGGACAGAGGGAGAGAAAGAATCTTAAGGAGAGTCCACACCCAGCATGGAGCCCCATGTGGGACTCGATTTCACAACGATGAGATCATGACCTGAACTGAAATCGAGAGTCAGATGCTTGGGCATCTGGATGGCTCAGTTGGTTAAGTGACTGCCTTTGGCTCAGGTCATGGTCCCAGAGCCCCTGGATCAAGTCCCACGTTGGGCTCCCAGCTCCATGGGGAGTGTGCTAATCCCAAATAAATAAAGAAAATCTTAAAAAAAAAAAAAAAAAAAAAAAGAGTCAGATGCTTAACCGAGTCACCCAGGCACCCCTAGGCACCTCTGTATGTAAGTTAATATTCTGGTGTATATGCACTGTCTCCCACGCTAGGATCATGAGCCCTGGGGTAAAAGAGCTAGATCCTGGGACGCCTGGATGGCTCAGTGGCTTAAGGCCTCTGCCTTCAGCTCAGGTCATGATCTCAGGGTCCTGGGATCGAGCCCCATATCGGCCTCTCTGCTCAGCAGGGAGCCTGCTTTCTCCTCTCTCTCTGCCTGCCTCTCTGCCTACTTGTGATCTCTGTCTGTCAAATAAATAAATAAAATCTTAAAAAAAAAATCTTACAAAAAAAAAAAAAGGAGCTGGATCTTCCACCCTGTCCACACTTACCACAACACTACAACCAGTACAATACAAGTTAAGGGCTTGACATTTTGGCTTCACAATTTTCTGTTTAGCTGATGTTCACTGAAAAGGGCTGAGTTGACACCAAGCATGTACAGGCTGTTGAACACCATTAACAATTTAACAAGTATCAGAGGCAAGAAGAATGGCAAAGGAGGTTAGCTTAAGGACGGGGCAGAGAGACCCCATTCTTTCTGGAACCCAAAAAGAAGGTTCCCTGAGACTCAGAGGCTAAAGACATGCTTCCACCAATACACCTGAAATGTACCTGCCAGTGACTGAGACCCTGGTGAGGAAACTGAGCACGGTGGGGACAAGCAGAAGTCTGACATCAGTGCTGGCTGAATTGGAGAGTGGAGCAGCTGAGGGGAGAGTAGCTACCTTCACAGAAGGCAGGATTGTTTTCTGCCTCCTACACAGAGGGAGCCTTGCACATGACAGGAGCCCAGTCTTTTAAACAAGGCTTAAATGTCAGGGACAGGGGGAAATGGTGTATATGGTTTAAGGAGAAAAACAGCAGAGGAAGCACACACGGTTTCTCAAGAAAACGTGACAAAACCAGGAATGACACTCTCACCTCAACAATTTAAAATGAATGATTAAAATAGAGGAACAAATAGCAATAATATCACCTTCCATTTGGATAGTCCTCTAAAGTTCACAAATTTCTCTTGCATCCATACTGGAACGTGACCCTGTCTCAATTCTACTGTACTGAGAACCATGCTCTTCACTGACAGGAGACAGGAACTCTGGATGTAAACTTGTAACAGCAGGTCACTCAGCTGGTAAAGAAGCTAAAACAAGCTAATCTTCGCAAAGTGAAAACCAGGGATTGCCATATTAAAATAATAAGATTTTAAAAATAATTGATAAGCTTAAGGTCAGTCCCCTACACTCCGCCGCCAAAAAAAAAAAAAAAATACTATAAAACGTTACAAAACAAAATAAAAAGCAAATACCCATTTTTTAGGTATCTTTTAGAAACTAAAAAAAAATCCATTATGAACATGTCATTTGGAATATTCTTTTTTTTAGAAACTGTTCTTAGACCCTTAGAAGTTCAGAAAGATTTCAATGACATCACAGATAGGACAGTGTCCACAGAATGGGCAGTCCCTCTATCCTTTCTTTCTGGAAGACTGAAATCCTCTTTAGTCACCTTAGTACTGCGACCACAGGAAGGCAATGCTTCATGTGGTTATTAAATGAAGGTAGGCGAGTGAATTCTGTTCTTAAGAACAAATTCAAGAAATGTAGGCAAAATGACAGTCGTAGGAGGACAGTCATAATTAAATGAACAACTACACCCAGAAAGTTGTGACTTGTGGATTGACTTTAAACTGGAAGACCCATCTCAGGTCTTTTCCTCCCTTATTTTTGAATCAATAATTTGAAAACATTAAATACTAATCATTATTTTTCAGAGAGAGAGAGAGAGCATAAACAGGTGAAGGAGCAGAAGGAGAGGGAGACAAACACACTTCCTGCTGAGTGGGGCGTCCGGAAACAGGGCTCAATCCCAGGACCCTGAGATCATGACCTGAGCCAAAATCAAAAGTGGAATGTTTAAATGACTGAGCCACCCAGGCACCCCTCCAAAGCCTGTCTTCTTAAAAGTATGTGTGCTATGCTTATCAACAGTGCAGAGGATACAGAGCTATAAGTGAACCAGAATACGTGGAAGGCTGTTGTAATATTTTGAATCAGAACTGAAAATAAGTTTAACAGATACTATGAGGACACAGATTATTTAGAGGGCTGGAAGGAGAAGAGACATTAGATTTATTCTACCAGAAAGAACATCTGGTGCCAGTGAGAAAAGCTATAGGGATGTCTCACTGAATTTTCTATCACTTTGCTAGGCAATAAGGTTTCCTATCTTAAAAATGTTTACAAGGAAACTAGCAGTAACATCAGGAATGTTCTGTAAAAGGTACAGGTCAGGGTACATGAATTCTAAATGAGGAGTCTTCCTCACAGTCTCCCAATTTTGTTCATTTCAGACAACTTTTTAGAGCACTTAGCAACTACTCTAAGTTGATATGATTCTATTCACTTCCATTTTCTCAGGGTCTGGAACCTTATTTTCCTGTGTATCGCATTCACCTTTAGTATTTTTTCCTAAATAAACGCTCTCCTGGAATGCTGCATCTAGTATGATGAATACTTACTTGAGAAGATTCAAGGCTAGCTTTATCTGTAGTTTAAAAAAAAAGAAACAAACTAGAGAGCCATCCCCAAGGGCATGGTTAAGTAAGTTAAGGTGTACCACACGGGAGTAAAACAGATGGGTTAGTTGGTGAAAGAGGTCTGCACAATATGTAAGAAATGGTATGGTTATCAAAAAAACCCCCAAAATCTACATATATGGAAGAACAGTCATAAGCCTGTTTACTATAGCATTATTTTTCATATCAAAACTTATGAACCACCCAAAAACCAATACAGAACAGGCTAGAACAATTTTCCAAAGAACTGAAGCCAGATAAATGTTCAACTTGCAAATGCTGGCCTAAGTATACTTTTCCTTTAAAAGCATATAATGGGAGGTTTGGGGTTTGGGTTTTAGTGTCTGCTTTTGTCAAAATAATCTCATGTAACTGGCTCTCTTTCTAAGGTTCATTATGCCTACCCATTTAAATTGACAAATGCAAGCAAATTAATAACTTTACCTTCAGAATACACTAAAAGTAAGTATTTAGTGATATCATATCAAACGGACATTTAACTTACCTATATTCAACTATATGTTTTGGGCTACAATAATTTTTTTTTTAAGATTTTATTGATTTATTCAACAGAGAGAGAGAGAGATCACAAGTAGGCAGAGAAGCAGGCAGAGAGAGAGGGGGAAGCAGGCTCCCTGCTGTGCAGAGAGCCTGATGTGGGGCTCGATCCCAGGACCCTGAGATCATGACCTGAGCTGAAGGTAGAGGCTTAAACCACTGAGCCACCCAGGCGCCCCAAGGGCTACAATAATTTTAAATGATTACAGATCATGGCCACTAGCTGGAAGTCAACAATGTAATCTGGTTCTTAACTACATGATTTGGTCTAATATTTGAGGAAAAGCAGGTTACAACAAATATGCTCTCAGGTTGTACATCACACACAAATCTGTGCATTCTGTTAAGGAGCTGGTAGTAGGTTCTGATGGGAAATTTCTGTTCATTAATATTTTGTGAACAGATTTAAAATAATGCATCATAAAACACTCATCTCCCACCCTACTAAGAGTAAATTGCGTGTCATTTGGAACCTAACCCTCATTTAAGATGTAACTCTGCTGAACTGCCAGAGCAAGGAGAGGACAAAATATTATCAAGCACTCCTGACCCAAACCCAACAGGCGACACAAGGTTGACATTAGTAGCACACCCTTCAGTCCTTACAAAATCTGATGGGACAGGTGTATCTCCGAATTTACAGCTAAGGAATGTAAGACACGCAGGCTACTGACAACCTCAAAATGAAACTTTCCTTGTATTTCCATTAAATGTTATTTCCTTGCAATTTCCTAATGTGTTACAGCTACATAGGGCTTTTTTGAACCACATGGACTCAGTTTCCCCATGAGCCCACAATTCAGAAACCCCTCTACCGAAAAGACTATTCATGAAGCTCTAATGTAAATATGATCGCTCTCCTTAACTTCTTCCCAACACAATGGCCTTTCCCCCATAGAGGTGTGCTCCTGGGAAGCCTCCCGGGACAGCCCTCCTTTTTAAAGTTGTCAGTAATGAGGTGGCTGGCGATGGAAAATGTGAATGCAGCTCAGCATGGTTCTCAAAGTGAGGCCTAATTATCACACTCCAGAGAGGAACAAGGAAGGTCCACTTAGCCTCCTCTCTCCTCACCCTTCTCTGTGCAATCCGGAATCGAGACAAAAGAGTCAAAGGAAAAAGATGAAAGAATACAACAGGAACAAAACCACAGACTGCCTTAGTTATCAAAGACGTGATTCCCAATGCTTGGAATAATGCATTCGGCTCTACTTGAGCCAATGATAGGAGCTCACTAGGAAAACTGACCACTTCTAGTTGAGTCAGAGAAAATGCTTGTGTTTGTTCCCACGTGCCGGCTGGTCACCAGTGGAATTAAGTGAAAACCTAACACTGCTGCCTGCTCTGTAAAACCACTTTCAAATGTAGGCGTGGACTCTTTTAACAATATAACCAATACCAAATGGAAACTGTGTCTTAAATGAAATAAAGTACTTGATGACAAAGGTAAAGGAATATATCGAAAAAGGTTGTTGTAGTTGTTGTTTTTCTCTCCCTTATACTAGAAGCAAGTATCTTTTCATTTCCTATAGAGGTAAATAAAAGCCCTGGACAACTTGATATTTAAGCTATAACCAATTAAAGAGTAGTAATTGGCTCTTCAGATTGGCATTTACGTATGTAAACCAAGCATTAAAATATCCTTCTTTTATGCAGTTCAAACGGCTTTCACATGACTACAAAAGCTGAATGCAGCCTTCACAATAATGATACAGAAATACCCCATCATAGCAGATGTGAAATCTATCATCATGTCACCTGTGTTCATGCCATTGTTCACACACATCTATCATCAGACACTGATCTGCCTCATGCAATGCCAGCTTAAATTTAACTCTCAGTGGAGATGCATTACAAAACAAGGTGGACACCCATCTAAATGTTTGACTCCAATTTGTATTAAATATGTACACGCCATACATGTATTGTTCTAAAGCGAAGTCAATACTATACCTGGTTATTTCTTCTTTAAGCTTACATGGATCTTCAGCATAGAATTTAATACCAAAATATAAAGTATATGGAGGTCCAGCTAAAATAAGAAATAGAAATTAAATTTCATGTTATAAATTAATCAAAGTAGAAGGGTAATATTATACAATTACTAAAAATTACACTCACCAAAAATATCTGTAAACTATATATTGGATAAGAGGTTAATATCCCAAATATATGAGGAAGTTCTACAACTCAACAGCATAAAACAAAGAACCCAATTTTAAAAATGGACAAAGAACTAAAATGCACATTTTTTCCAAAGCAAACATACAAATGTCCAATGGACACATGAAAAGATAATCAACATCACTAATTATGGGGGAAATGCAAATCGAAACCATGAGGTATCACCTGACACCTTTATGAATGGCTATTAGCAATAAGACAAAAGTGTTGGTAAGGATAAACCCTTGTATACTGTTGCCAGGGACATAAATTGGTTCAGCCATTATGGAAAACAGTACAGAAATCTCCCAAAAATTAAAAATAGAACTACCATATGATCCAGTAATTCCACTACTGGGTATTTATCCAAGGGAAATGAAATTAGGATCTCAAGGATATATCCGCACTCCCATGTTCACTACAGCACTAATCACAACAGCCAAGATATAGAAGCAACCCAAGCATCCATCAGTGAACTAAGGGAATATATACATATATACACACATATGTGTGTGTATCACATATAACACACATATATTGTGTATGTGTTTTATATATATATATTTATATATAAATACATATTAAATATATATATTAAATATATATAATTATATATATATTATATATATATCACATATAACATACACACACAACAGAATATTATTCAGCCATAAAAAAAAAGAAAATCTTCCCATTTGAGATGACATGGATGAACCTGGAGAACACTATGCAAAATGAAATAAACCAGATGCACAAATAACAAATAGTACCTGATCTCACTTACATGTGCAATCTAAAATAGTCACATACATAGACACAGTGTAGAATGGTGGTTGCCAGGGGAAGTGGTAGGAGAATGAGATGTTGGCCAAAGGTTACAAAGTGTCAGTTATGCAAGATGAATGACTTCTGAGGATCTAATGTACAGAATGGTGACTATAGTTAATGATACTGTATTGTATACTTGAAATTTGCTAAGAAGTTAGGTCTTAAATATACTCACTCCCCACCTACACACACACACACACACACACACACACACACACACACACACTCAACTATGCAGAGGTGACGGAAAAGTTATCTAACTTGACAGTGGTGATCTTTTCACACTGTATACATATATTGAAACATCAAGTTCTGCACCTTTTTTTTTTTAAGATTTTATTTATTTGACAGACAGAGATCACAAGTAGGCAGAGAGGCAGGCAGAGAGAGAGGAGGGGAAGCAGGCCCCCTGCTGAGCAGACAGCCCGACGTGGGGCTCAATCCTAGGACCCTGGGATCATGACCTGAGCCGAAGGCAGAGACTTTAACCCTCTGAGCCACCCAGGTGCCCCTTGCACCTTTAATTCACATGATTTTTATATGCTAAAGCCATCTCAATAAAGTTCTTTGTTGCTGTTTTTAAAAAGATAGATAGATTTATTTATTTATTTATTTATTTGACAGGATCACGCCGGGGGTGGGGGTGAGGGCAGGAGCAGGAGAGAGAACCTCAAGCAGACATCATGCTGAGTGTGGAGCCCAAAACAGGGCTTGATCTCACAACCCCAAGATCATGATCTAAGACGAAACCAAGAGTTTGCGCCTAACCACCTATGCCACTCAGGTACCCCCTCAATAAAGTTATTTACTAAGAACTTCTAAACACACAAGAAAATGTAAAGTTTAAAAAAAGGATTGAAAGTTTTATAACAGTAGGACTTCAACTCTGCAGGTATCTACGTAGGTATAGGTCTATGTGTCCACAAACAGAGGAAAAAAGAGATCAAATATTTCACATGTTGCCAGTTCTTATACCTAGTTAGTGAGGCTGTGCACAATTTTTATTATTGATTATTGATAATTTTTCCATTTTCCCCATTTTCTATCCCAAATGGGACAATTTTCCCATTTTTCCCATTTTCTACAATACATGTATTTTTTCACAATGAAGAAAAATTAATGATAACACAAATGGTTTTTTAAAACCACCCACCTACTACTATTGCAAAAAGTACAAAAAACATATCCAACAAAAGTTGATACCAAAAGATAGATACTTAAATGCTTACTAACAGGTGGACCATTTAAGTCAACCATGGTACACATATATGGTACATACCACTGCTTAAATGCGTAGAGGGAGAGGGAGAACTCTATATGCTGACTGGGAAAGATTACCAACCTACTTCTGATGGCAGAGATCTGATCCCTTTTGTGAAAAAGAAAGTTATCTATTAAAATCTGTTTCCCAGGGGCACCTGGGTGGCTCAGAGGGTTAAGCCTCTGAGGGTTAAGCCTCTGAACCATCCAGGTGCCCCGGGAAACAGATTTTAATAGATAACTTTCTTTTTCACAAAAGGGATCAGATTGGGTCATGATCCCAGAGTCCTGGGTTTGAGCCTCGCATCGGGCTCTCTGCTCAGCGGGGAGCCTGCTTCCCGTCCCCCTGCCTGTGAGCTCTCTCTCTCTCTCTGTCAAATAAATAAATAAAGTTTTTTTTAAAAAATGCCTTTTTATAAAATATGTTTCCCCCCACCCCCAGAAGAACACATAAAAAATAACTAACATGGCAAATTTTGGGAAGAAGAATTGGAAAGTTTTTTCCCCCCAGCTTTAATGAGGTATAACTGACAAATTACATTGTAATACATTTAAAGCGTGTAATGTGATGATTTTGTGTATGTATACATTATGAAAGGATTCCCCTTATCAAGTTAATTAACACATTCATCCCTCACATATTTTACTTTGTGTGTGTGTGTGTGAGAACATTTACATTCTACTCTTAGCGAAACTGGTAATTTTCTTTCCACATATCTCTCTCACCTTTTTAAGAAAAAAAAATCATCAGGGAGGCTCTGTGGTAGGATTATAGGCAGTATTTGTATAATTCCTAAACTTTTCTAAGAATGTGCTCTTGTATATTTAAGAAGATAATTCTCATCTCAGTCATTTACTACATATAGAATAACGACACGCACAAATACCAAATATATATATGAAATAAAGCCTGGAATAGTACTTACATGGGGAAACTTAAAATATAATTAAACATTCATATTGTGCAAGAGGACACAAGCCCCTTAGATGCCAATTACATCATATTATACTCTTACTAGAAATATTTCTATTTCAGAGGGTATGAATCTAACTTAAACTGCTTCCAAAACTTCTGAGTAGTGTGGTAACTAGATCTTATATTAAACCTGTTTTATCTTTTTTATTTATTTGACAGAGAGATAGAGAGCACAAGTAGGCAGAGCGGCAGGCAGAGACAGAGGGAGAAGCAGGCTCTCCGTTGAGCAGGGAGCCTGATATGGGACTTGATCCCAGGACCCTAGGATCATGACCTGAGCCAAAGGGAGCCCCTTAACCAACTGAGCCACCCAGGCACCCCTTAAACCTGTTTTAAAATGGATTTCTTACCTGGTATATTTAATCAGTGGTCATAATTTCTAATTTTTTCTTCAACAAAAGTTCTTACACACACACACACACACACACACACACACACACAGATGCGAAGTATACAACTCAATTACAATATTTCCATTCACATTTTCTTACCCCAAGTCTCTGATAGTGTGTAACTGACAAAAAGTAACCTGCATCTTTCGATTTTCATTTTTACTGACTGAAAAAAGTGACAAGTTCAGAAGTTGGGGGAAGCAAATTAAGTAGAACAGGTCATAAAGCCATAATGCATTTTTTTTTAAAGATTTTATTTATTTATTTGCCAGAGAGAGAGAGTGAGCACAGGCAGGCCGAGCGGCAGCAGAGGCAGAGGGAGAAGCAGGCTCCCTGCCGAGCAAGGAGTCGGATGTGGGACTTGATCCCAGGACGCCGGGGTCATGACCTGAGCCGAAGGCAGCTGCCTAACCAACCGAGCCACCCAGGCGTCCCCATAATGCATTTTTAATTCACAACTACATTATAATTTATTGTTATTATGCCACACATATGCAATGTCTGTAGAACCCCAAAGCTCTGTTCCTGGCATGTAGAAGACAAGGGACACCAGGGCCCTGCCTCCTCTCCCCTCATCTGCGCCTTTCTGGACAAGGCATTCCTTAAGCTAGAGCTTTTCTAAGAACTAAATTTCAATGAACTTTGTTATAACTGATCATTAGAGTTGATTCCATACATTTGATTTCTATGATCACTTAATCAGGGTGTTTATGTTTCTGCCAAATACATCTTCAGCCCTGAGCGTAGATGTCAGGGAGGCACAGACTATTAAATATTTAGAAGAGCCAGGAAGTCCACAGTCTGTAGGTCTATCTCTGTCAATCAAGCTCTGTGCTGCTGAGCAGATGGGACTGCCTGTGCCGCAGGCCACGGGGGCTGGGATCTAGGGGCAGGAGGAGCTCACATGCTGTGGGGCCAGTGCACAAAGGGAAGAAGGCCTTGCCCAGATTCCAGGGTTGCTTTTATTGTCTGCAATGTGACAGATTACACCCTATTGACCAAGCCTAGCCATTTCAAATGGGTTCAGTGATGAGCAGTAAGCAGAAGTAATTCAGTTTGGGCAAATCTCCTACAAAGACTTTTGGCCCAAATCAGCCCTCTATTTCCCACTTGCATATTCAATGGTTTCTGTTCTAAATATAAGGCATCACTACCACTTGACTACATTTAATAATGTATAACAATATTTCATAAATATGTGATTCTGAACAACCACCTGGTAACATAGAAAAGGCAGGTGAATCTCCAAGGAGGGAAGCAATTTGCTTAAGATCACAAGGTTGAGCGCCAAGTTTGCTAATACCTAGAGTTCGGGGCTTTCTGGCCACTCTTCCATATAGCCTCTCAAGGAAAAGAATTATAATACCTCTGACGTAATGCAAATACTTTCATCTCCATCACTGTTTTATAAGTCAATGTAAGGCTATGGAAATGGACATTCTGGAGCAAGGATATGCCTGATCAGATATTTTTTGGCTTCCTGTTCTAAGACTGACTATAAATAAACAGTGTGCTGATGAAGCACATTCCTAAATTATTATCTTGAATCCATGTCTTTCAATAGAATCTACCTTTAATAAGTTAATATTGTTTCACATTAGCTAAAAAATACAGAAGCCAAAAACCAGAAATCCTCTAAAACACCTTTTGTGAGGACCAATTTCAAGGCCTCTAATGATAGTAAGTCTTCCATGAGCTCAAGGAGAAAGGAATTAAGACCCTCCTGTAAGAATCCTGGTGACTGGCAAATACTCCATCATTTTTACAGATACTCGTTCTGACTAATCTACATGAGATGTGAGAACCATTTTCCTTCGCTAATTATCAAAGTATTTCATGAGGTAAAATATAAAAATTATGTTTTCTTTAGTTATATCATCTTCCTTCAATATCAGCATTTTATTCTTTGATAGAACAACATTTATTTAGGATTAAAAAGCAGCTTCATCAGAGATTACAGATATTTAAATAGAATATTTCATACCATACAAAGAAATAAATACTTCAAGTGTGCTCAGGACCACTAGTAATGCACGTCAAATAAAATAGTTTATATTTTTCTTCATCACTTAGAAATCTCAACTTTTTAAAATAAAAATCCTGTGAGTTTTCCCTTCTCCTAATGTCCTCCATGCTATTCCTTATGTTCCACATATAAGTGAAACCATATGATAACTGTCTTTCTCTGCTTGACTTATTTCACTTAGAATAATCCCCTCCAGTTCCTTTCATGTTGATGCAAATGGTGGGTATTCATCCTTTCTGATGGCTGAGTAATATTCCATTGTGTATATGAACCACATCTTCTTTATCCATTTGTCTGTTAAAGGGCATCTCAGCTTCTCCCACAGTTTGGTTACTGTGGACATTGCTGCTATGAACATTGGGGTGAATGTGCCCCTTCTTTTCACCACATTGGTATCTTTGGGGTAAATACCCAGTAGTGCAATTGCTGGGTCGCAGGGTAGGTCTATTTTTAACTTTTTGAGGAACCTCCATACTGTTTTCCAAAGTGGCTGTACCAACTTGCATTCTCACCAACAGTGTAAGAGGGTTCCCCTTTCTCCACAACCTCTCCAACATTTGTTGCTTCCTGCCTTGTTAATTTTTGCCATTCTGACTGGTGTAAGGTGGTAATCTCAATGTGGTTTTGATTTGAATTTCCCTGATGGCTAATGATGTTGAAGGGGGGAATCGGAGGGGGAGACGAACCATGAAAGACTATGGACTCTGAGGAACAAACTGAGGGTTTCAGAGGGGAGGGGGTGGGAGGATGGGTGAGCCTGGTGGTGGGTATTAAGTAGGGCACGTATTGCATGGAGCACTGGGTGTTATACACAGATAATGAATCATGGAACACTACATCAAAAACCAATGATATACTGTACAGCGACTAACATAACATAACACAATAAAATAAAATAAATCCTGTGAGTTTGTTTTAAAATAATCATTCCTGACATTTTTCTAATTTTTAAACTGGTTTATTTTTTTAACTACTTCATTCAAATGGCTAAGACAGACTTACTGTATTTATTACTATACCTGAATTCTTGGGAAAAGTACCAATTTCTAGATCCTGAAGGATGAAACTTTTTAAATTGGAACTCCTACCATTTATATGTAGATACCTCACAGAAGTTACCTGCATTCACAACTAATCCCAGGTACCCTCTTCCCTCCCCCCCTTGGCCTTCAGTAGGCAGTCTGCTCACTCAGGAAGAGTACTAGAAATACAGAAGTACTAGAAGTCAGAAGACCAGGGCTCTGGTCATCCCTCTGCTACCAACTAGCTTCTCACCAAGGGCAAGTCATGAACCCCTTAGGAATTAGGACTTACTCCTGTGTAGGTTGAGGAGACAGAATTGGTGATATCTAAGGTATATTTTTTGAGGGTTCTTTCTCACGCCCACCGGCCAGCTACAAGCCTGTTTCTGAAACTGACACCCAGTCATATCCAGAAGGCTGGCACCTAGCAGCTATGTTTATAGAACCCTGAAGAAGCCCAGACACCTCTGAGTAGACTGAGTGAGCCACGGACTCTCACCGGGCTGGTCAGATGCACCCTCCCATAGAACTGGAGCCTCCAGTACAGAGACCGCCAGTCGATCTCTGCGCGTGGCTAGAGGTTTCCGCCACAGACATGGGTAAACAGAAAGAAACAAAAATGATGCTGATGTTCAGAGAAATTGGACATGCTGAGTTCCTGTTCTGCAGTTCCTCGTTTCCAGCTGCACAGATACATTCCTGCCCGTGGGGATCGTGAAGTGGCCGATTTTACCACAGGGAATAAGCCAACAAACACGTGAAGTACGGACTCAGGACGGGGGTAATGAAGGCCCGAAGAATCTACTACATCTTACCAGAAATAATTTTCACAGCAAAGCAAAATGGTTTAATGAGTACGGAGTTTCACTTTGGGATGGTGAAAGAATTTTGGAGGTAGTGGTAATGGTTGCACAATGAATGTATTTAGGGCCACTAAAAAATGGCTAACATGGTACATGTTGTGTTATATATTTTATCATATTTTTAAAAAGATAATTTTTTTTAAGATTTTATTTATTTATTTGATAGAGATCGCAAGTAGGCAGAGAGGTAGGCGGGCGGCGGCAGCGGGGGTTGGGGAGGCTCCCTGCTGAGCAGAGAGCTCGATGCGGGACTCGATCCCAGGACCCTGGGATCATAACCTGAGCTGAAGGCAGAGGCTTAACCCGCTGAGCCACCCAGGTGCCCCAAAAAGATAATTTCAAAAAACAACTCTCTGCATACTTAAGGATCACGTGCACGGGCATTCATGCATATACTTCTATAAAGAAAAACCTGGGTTATGGAAATTGAAGTTATACAATATAACCTTAATTATACCCTCAGTTACCTAGTAAGATTCACATTCATAAAACCAAAAGGGACCCCCTAAAAATAGATAGGTCTTTTCTGAAGCCACAGAAATCTTTCAGGACACAAGGGCACTCCTTAGGACAGACCCAGCAAGTAATAGTGTGAATGACAAAACCACTCCTTAAGCCAAGAAACTCAAGTATCTTTAGAAGGTCGGATGTCTACTTTTTTCCAAATCAATGCCTCTCTGCCTTTCCTTTTTAAGGTGAAATTTTTTTTAAGGTGAAATTTTAAAGATAAGAAAAATTTTAAAATCACTGACAAGTTAAAGGCAGGCATACCCCAAGCAAAATTCAATATTAAGATCCATCACTTAAAGTCTTTATTAACTAAAATTTAATCAGAATTTAGAGGAAGAGTCTGGCAATGCACAGAACACCCATCTCCATATTCTGATACTTGAGTACTAGTACTCATCCCTGTAGTACTAAAGCATATTTCTGCACCCAACTAATCATGGACACCGTATCATTTTCAAGGCACCCCTTAACAAAATTAACATTAAATACCTACTGTTGATTAGTTCTTTGTGTTCAGCAAGGGTTTTTGCAGGATCCAGCCAATACTGTGAGGGGGGAAAAAGGAGGTAATTATAGAAATTAGTTGTTTTTCATTGGCTTTCACATCAAGAATATTCGCAAAGTGTTATTTTAAATGACATTTAAAATAATAAATATTTATCACATAGACACAGAAAATATATGCAAGAGCTTTCTGCAGCTAGAATACTAAAAGAAAAATGAAATTGATATTCAGAAGCAGAGAAGAGCAACAGTTGTTGTAGGATCTTGGTGAAGTTCTCATACTGATTATAAGGTCACTAATATCCAGATGCTGATGAGCAAGAAAATGATGGCTAGATAGAATGCTCTTCACGTCTCTTTCCAAACTTCCCATCGTAAGTGCCCTACGGCCATTTTTCCTCCTCAACGTTTTTACCCTTTTCACTTTCTGTCCTATCCCTTACAGACAGCACTGCAACACATGAAAAAGAAAGCACATTAAACCAAATCCTCATTAAGTATCCAGGAAAGGGAACTCAGTGCAGTGGCTGAGGGTCAGAGTCCCAGAGCAGACCCAGCAGGATTCAGTCCTGGCTCTGCCCTCATCATCACCATGGAACTTGGAACAAGTTACTGGACTTCTCCAAACCTTTGTCATAGGCTTACTGTGTGGATTAATAAATTAATTCCCGCAAAGTCTTTAGAATTGTCCCTGGTTCATACTACATATGCATGCTAGTGATAATTATTATTAAAGTCTAAGGTATTATTTATGAATTCAAGTTAATCTCTAAGGGACAGAACTTCAGACAGTAATGGGAGAATTTTTGGCCCTGGGGAGATCCCTTCCTTTATATCTTACCTTTGTGAAATGAAAGCACGCGCACGCGCACATGCACACACACACACACACACACACACACACACACACCATGGAACAATAACCCTTCAGCCCTGTTCCTCCATCTGAGGGAAGAGCAAGGGAGACATAAGGATATGCAGAGGGGGCGGATCGGGAATTCCGTAAAAGGGCACCGTAGAAGGAATTCCAGTGCCTTGTGGGACAAGGGCTAGAGATCCAAAGGGCGAAACTTACCAGTTTCCATCTTCACATATTCCTTAATGAAGAAGGGGCAATTCTCACAGCAGGGAGGAGGCAGCTCAAGGCCCACCTTGAGCCACTTTATTCACAGCCCCCTTGGGCTTGCTCTGGTGAAAACATTCACACTCCCCTGACACCTCTGGGTCAGGAACCAAAGATTGAGGAAGAGTCCAAGAGAACTTTCCTGCCCAGTTTCCCTTCCCCTGCCCCTTCACAGAGGGCAGAAGTATTTGCTCTGTTTTACAACAGCAGTGAGTATACAGAGTGATTATAAGACCTTACACTATCCCCTTACCACTTATTCCTATCTATATAACAATTATTCACACTAAATGTACATCATAGTCATAAGATTTTGTTACATTATGAACTCTCCCTGGATATATCATCTTTGCTATTTGCAACTCATACAGCAACTATTTTTCAACTTTTTAAAAAAGTATCTTATATATGTAAGTGTAGCAACTTATAACACAATGTTCATTATTCTAATTCTTAACATTTCTTATTTTTTAAAGGTGCAGACTCACTCACTTTAAAAATAAACCTTCATTTCAGCCCTTACATCACACCTACACATGAAGCCTCACTAAGTGCGTGGGCAGGAAAGGAGGGAATGGAATGTGCCCCTGGTCTTAACTACTTTCTGTCTAATCTCAACTTGAAACTAAAAAGACACAGAAGTTAAAAGAGAGCTTCCTCCTCTCTCCTCCTAACATCAACCCTAGAAAACAAACTTTACAAACAGATCCTTTAAACCAATTCCTCTTTTGTTTGGCTTTGCTTCCATAATGTTAAGTTATTAAAAAACAAAAAACAGGGGAGGTGCCTGGGGGTCTCAATTGATCTCTTGATCTCCACCCAGGTCTTGATCTCAGGGTCATGAGTTCAAGCCCCATGTTGGTCTCCACACTGGGTGTGGAGCCTACTTAGGAAATAAATAGACAAACAAACAAACAACACTAGGAAACTTTTAACTAAATGGAATAAAGACTGGTTAACATGGGGGAAATTTCCCATTAATGATAATCTATATAATTTTAAAATAAATCTCTTTCCTTGAGAGCAATCAGATTTGTGCAGTGAAAAATTATAATTAAGATTCTGAGATGAGTTAGAAATTACAATTCTGCAGCCAAAGAGGGAGTCAGGATCGTCAAAAGCTGTTCAATCAGCGCAGTTCACATTAGATATGCGAGGCGTCAATCCAGTGCTTCCCATGCACAAATCTCATTTGATCCAAATGGAAACCAGGGGTTACAGAGGTCAGACAATGATAAATACCCCAGAACATAAATTATAAATGTGAGCCACCAAGTTTCATAAGCTTACATCTTAAAATGAAAAACCCACTTATACTCAACCAAGGGAGAGAAAGAACCTTGGAACCAAGCAGCCATACTCTGATGGCCCTTGTCAGGGCTCATTATCAACAAGCAATCAAACACAGCACACGTGTGAGCGCCACAAAATACATCAGGCGGCTACCCCACAACCAAAAATAAAAAGGGCACAAAAAATTCACCAAGAACACTTTTAAAGAAATTATTTATTTGAGAGAGAGAGCATGCTCACCACACAGGAGCAGGGGGAGGGGCAGGAAGGTGGTGGGGAGAGGCAGACTCCCCACTGAGCAAGAAGCTGAAGCGGGGGGGGGGGGGGGGGGGGGGGGGGGGGCAGCCTCAATCCCAGGACCCTAGGATCATGACCTGAGCCAGAGGCTCAGGAACTGAATGAGCCACCCAGGCATCCCGACACAATACCCCAGTTTTAAGGCCCACATCCAGAATGTATTTAGGCTCTAAACCTGGGTTATCATTCATTCAACATTTATGGAATACCCACTGTACAGGTTCTTTCTATGTCCTGTCAGACCCTGTTCCGGGACATGCGAGGAAACAAAGACCCAGCCCTGAGGCACTCACACTGTGTCAGGAGACACAGACATAGAACTGCAACAGAATATGCTAAGTGAGAGAATAATGTGTATGAGATGACTACATATGAGATAATAAAATGATGGACTAAAAACATTAGCTTTGGGCGCCTGGGTGGCTCAGTGGGTTAAGCTGCTGCCTTCGGCTCAGGTCATGATCCCAGGTCCTGGGTTCGAGGCCCACATCGGGCTTTCTGCTCAGCAGGGAGCCTGCTTCCTCCTCTCTCTCTGCCTGCTTCTCTGCCTACTTGTGATTTCTCTCTGTCAAATAAATAAATAAAATCTTTAAAAAAAAAAAAAACATTAGCTTTGCAGGGTGATTGCAGGAAAGAATCGCTGAACAGAGAAACTTCAAACAGCAGGCCATGAGTAAAAAACTTTTCCAAAATACAGAAACAGAGAACAAAGCCTTAAATTCTTATGAAGATAACGTCTATCAACTCAACAGCTCATAAAGCAATTGCATTTTTAAAATTTAAATGCATTTTTAAATGACAACACAGAACATAATACTGCAAGTCCTTTATAGCTGAGTACTACATTGGAATCAGTGCTGCCCAATAGCTAACAGACATTCAGTTAAGAAATCAAGTTCATAGAGGACTTCCAGAAAGAGGAAAGATCCATTCAGTCTTTTTATCTGCCCTGGATGGGGGGAGAGGGAGCTGTGGAGAGCAGAGCCCTGCCCACTATGGTGCTGGGCTGCAGAATGGCTTTTCTCAAACATACTTTTGTATGAAGCCATCTTGCCTACCTCGACAGTCACATGGAGAGACAGCTTCATGTCTCTCATTCTGTCTCAACATTTAAGCAGTTCATTCTCTAGAAAAGTCTCTCAATCACTTTTCCCCCTAAATTCCCCCTACTGTGCTATTTCAAACTTACATGCTATAATTTGTATAACCACACAAGACAGATTAGATCCTTCTTTGTAAGATGATAACAATTAACCAAAATGGAGCCCTCTCTCTCTTCCTGATTTCTACTGACAGCTTCCTAACACAGGAGAATGTGAACAGACTACAACCCAAGAGCCAATCACTAAGGAATCAAGACAGTAGCCCTCCTTGGCTCTGGCCCTTTGCCAGGGCACAAGAGGCAAGCAGTTAGGGGTCCCTACCTCTTCAGTCCTGTCAATCTTAATAACAGCACTTATGAAACCTGGGAAGAACTGACAGACAGGCACAAGTTCCTTCTGACTCCCTGACAGTCTTGGCTAAATGCTCTGAGGGTCTTTCAGCCACCCTGGCTGATAATGTCTCAGTTTCATCAATGTCCTAGGTAACAGGCTCAGAATTAGATTTTAAAACTCTAACACTGTCCAGTAAATCAATATCCTAACCTTCAAAAGATATATATTAAATTCACAGTACAACCTTTCATTTGACAACTGTTCTTTTGGAGTGTCCTACACTTCTAACAATACAATAAGCCCCACAAATTTTTAGATAAAGCAAGGGCAGCATAAAGTCATAAAAGCTTTGCTGTATCTTATTTCACACTGGCTGTAATGTTGATTCTCCTTTGGAGAATTTAAGAATGCTACAATGATATTTAATAACGTTTCCTGGAGATCAAAAAAAGGCTTTAAAAGCACACATAGTTTTTGTCAGTATAAAAAAAGCTATCTCTTGATCTAAGGGAGTAGTATAAAAAGAACTGATCGTCCAGAGGGGACAAAAGAGCCACAAAGGTCTCAAAAAAAAAAAAAAAAAAAAAAAAAAAAAAAAGACACTACAGTTCATTCCTAGGGAGTTATAGGACTCAACATAATTTGCACATATGTTCCAAGAAACTCAGGACTGGAGTGAGAGTTATTTGTGCTTTTCCCAATGCCTCTGTTGACAGATCCCATGACCTCTAAGTAACATTAACAGGACATGGTTTTAATTTGCTCCTTGGTATGAATCACAGAAGCTTTAGATCCTCAGGTAAAACCACCGTAACAGAACTAATGCACGCAGGAACAAGACCGAAGGCCTGTCATTGGGCAGTCTACATGGGGGTGCAGGGAGTGTGGGTTATAACTGGGCTTCATTTTTCAATTAAAGAAGATTCGAATGTACCACTGCACCACCATCTGGCTCGGCATGAAGTGACACTGGCCCCAGCGACCGGTCCTCGGTTCTCCTCCATGGACCCTGGCACCAATCTAAGAGTTCTAGAAATAATGATTAAAAAAAAAAAAGAAAGAAAGAAAGAAGAAACAACAGTAACAGCCAACACTTATTAAATGCTTACCATGTGCTGAGTGCCTCTGAAGACTTTGCATGTATTTACTCCTTCAATCCTCTGAATAACTCTATGAAGTAGGAACTAGTAGCATTGCCATTTTGCAAACAAGGAAACTGAAACACTAATAACTTGCCCAGAAGTACAGAACAGAAGATCCAAGGAACTGAACTCCCTACCATATTAACCTCAGGTTAAGCCACTCTCAGAGCATTGTCTAGATGTAAATGTATAACCTCAATTTCAAGATTCCAACCCTCAACTACCAACTCCTCTTTTCTCACCTCGTTCCCTCTACAATTCCCACTCTGCCAGGACACAGAATTCAGTGATTCTACCAGCTTTTCTCAGTCCCTCCTCCCCATACCCACCCAGCTCCCCACTTCCCTCACAATCCACTGTAGCTGTCACTTTCCATCTTCCTCCTTTCTCTCCTGCAATCTTCCCTCCAGAAGAGCCAGCGAAAAAACCCCACAATTCCCCACCTTCTCCATGCTGGTGAGAAGTGGAGATGCAGAGGGCACCACCCTTGATGGGCTGGCTTTAAACTCATCATCAATAACCCAAAGGGACACCGAGAATCCTACCACATTTTTTTCTTAGGTAACTTAGGTAACTCCTTCCCACTTTCTCCTCCACTCCCATCACTTTAAGTTGATGATCCTGCTTATTCCACGGAGACCTGAAGCAACAGAAGACGATGTGCATGTCTTACAACCTCTACTAAACCTGCCTACTTCTGCGCAGTGTCCTGTCTTCTATGACTGTGGATGAGGGGGTCCCTGCTCCAATGAATCCCATCTCTTCTCATCAACTGAGGAACACGTTTATAGCAACTTTCTGCTGTCTAGCCAGAATGAAAGTTTCCCTTTCTATAGAATCATTCCTAGCACAATACATGCCTATATTTCTCCTGTGATTAAAAACAAACAACCAAAAAACAACACCTTTTTAAACCCCTATACCTGCCCATTTCACTTCCACACTTTAAAATAAATCTCTGGGGGGAAAACAGGTATTCTGCAGTATATTTGCTCTTTCCCCTCTTGAACCTACTTTAGAACACACTCTACCACCTACTGCTAAGTCTAGTGATGGATGCAGGGTCTTCACCCACTTTCTTCAAATGCATTGGTCATGTGGTTTCTAGGACACCTGTTCCTCTGGCTTCTCTTCTGACCCCTACCTGCCACACACACCTTCACAATGTCCTTTGCTGGTTGTTCATTATCTCTGTAAGCAGGAGAAAGGCTAGATCGCTCCAGGCTCAGATCTTACATCAAGGCTCATGCATGGCTTTAAATTCCATCAAAGTACTGACAAGTCCCCATGCATGGCCAGACCACAACTGTCCCCTGAATCCAGCTGCCCACCTGACATCTCCACTTAAATGTCCACTAGAATCTCAAACTTTGCATGCCCAGAAGGAAAATGAGGACTCAACTACCTCCTAGAAAAACCTGTTCTCCTGCAGTCTCCCACATCTCCATGCATGATGCAACATTCTTCCATTGGCTCCGGTCAAAACCTCTTTAGCATCTATCTCTTTGGTCCATCTGCAAATCCTGTAGGCTTCTATGTTGAAAATATAAACAGAATCAGGTAAATTCTCATCAGTCCCAGATCCAAGAGGTCACTGAAGTCTACCTGGAGATTGTAAACAATTCCTTTAATGGTATCCCTCCATTTGCCTGTGCATTGAAAGGAATTCTTTTAAAACGTAGATCAGATCACTTCATGCTTCTGTTCAACATCCTCCATTGGTTTCTCTTCTCACCCAAAGTAAAAACCCAAGTCCTTATGCTGGTTACTAAGGCCCTGCAGGATCTGGCCTCATTCCTTTCACTCTCTACTTGTGTTTCTGGATGAGGCAGCAGGGAGGACCTTAAGGAGAGTGTGAATGAAAGCTTCGGGGCCTCAAGGAGGTTGCCGGTAGGGCCTGAAGGAAAGCAAAGAGAAAGCTGTTGGAAGTAGGAAGAAAGAGGACGTTACTCACTAAGGCAGAGAGTTTAGCAATGCTGTTGCCTCTGGCAACATGGAAAATAAAAGATGTCCCTAATGAGCTGGATGATCCAGATAAGAAGATGTACAGGCCGACCATTCAAAGTGCCGACTAGCTTCTTTTCCTGCCTCCAATAAAATCCAAGAGCAGAGCAACAAGATGAAAAGGAACTGTTAAATATAAGGAAGCCAGGACTTAACTGGGGTTGAAAATAAAATTCTCTCCTCTCTCTTCCCTAGATGTATCAGGAGGCAAACAGTGCTACAATTAAGAAATGGCTTCTGGGCGAAAACTGAGTCTAGAGTGCTGTCAGGAAACCACGGATGTAACTGTAAAGTTTTATTAAGTCCTCAGAAAGATCAAATACGATTCTCTCAAACTAGCAAAAGTTCCTCCTAGAATCGTAAGGGCACCTGTCCCCAAAAGCCTCACAAAGAATTTAAAGTACAGAAGACTTTATTTCAAAGTCTGTGGCTGTTGCTTTTGTCTAAGAGAGCTGATTATAAATTGATTCATAAGAAATCCACAATGTTTTTTAAAAGAATTAAATCAGCTTGGGCTAAAAGGGATAGAAACACTACATGCTGGAAAGAGGCCTCTAGACCCCTGATATTCTTTGGGCAAAAGTAGGCTGAGGACACTACATAGCTGCTAATACCTGCTACTTTTTATGGAAAGGGAAGGAAAACTCAAGAGAACAGAACCAAAAGCCCAGCCAAGCCAATCATCACAGTGAACACTCCTAGGCAGTGAGGCCAAGATCTAATTAAAGAAACGGCTCCGTGTGCCTGGCTGGATCTCAGAACTGTCATGGACCAGTGACTGCCAGGTGACTGTTACCGCATTTTAAATGAAGTGTCTCCATCAATTATCCTACCCAATGTGTTGACTAGTAGTGGGGGAGAGGAATGGGTTATCTTTCTTACTCCTTTAATTCACAAGTCTTCAGATCAAGAAGAACCATACTCAAGGGGTTGAACGGAAAGAACAGTACCAAAGAGTCTAATTTGAGGAGAACATGTACCTCAAGTATGACCTCCAGGGTCACAATAAATAAGATCCGGGGAGACCTTGAAAGGATACGTGCATTTTACATGTAGGAAGAATAGAAGTAACTTTTAGCCAGAGAACAGAGTCCTGTTTTAAAACCTCTCTGCAAATTGGCTGACACTCTTCCCATCAAAGGGTATAATCTCCTCTCTCTTCCTTTCCAATTTCCTAAAATGAAAATAAACAAGGTATGGGGGGACACACCCATGAGTAAAGTGCTAAATCCTGCAAGTGGACTCTAAGACATAACTTTGGTCAGCTCGGGAGATATTCATTCTTCTTTAGTCATTTTCATCTACATTTCAGATAACTGAAGTTGCCACCCACGCATTCCTAACGTCTGGGTGAGTAAGGCATCACTATTCAGGCCATGGGATCATTTCACCTTGAAACAAAATCTTAAATCTGACATATTCTGGAAGTGTAGTAATTAAAGGATACAGGTGGTTAAGCTAAGGTTTGTTTAAACTCTGTTCTAGTAACTGTACACAAACACAGCTTTAACTAACCATGTTCTTTGGCACAGAGGACCCAAGCCAGCTCCAGGGGTGACAAAGTAAGTAGGATGTGGAGCCCTTACAGTGAGCATGGCTGCACATGGCAGCCTTGCCCCAGTCCTTCTGCATTTATAGTCTATTTCTCACCAGTGACCTCAAAAACCCTAAAGTCTTGTGAATCCCAGGGATTCCTAAATGTGACGCTAGTTTCTCAGGAACTCTAATTGTTCCCTGACATCTCTAAATGGGTGTCCACAGGGTATCTTAAGCTTCATCCACCACCCCCCACCAAAAAAAAAAAAAACTACTGGCTCCCTTCCCCCCAGCCAAAACAAAACAAACAAAACACCCAGCTCCTTATTCTCAGATCCTATCTTCCCAGCATGAAACTCTCAACAGAGAGCCATCTTTTATAGGCTACCCCAGGCTGCGGATAGACCCTACCATTCCCACTTCATCACCCTCTTTCTCCATACGATCTAGCATCAGTGGTCTTCTTTCAGTTCTGGAACACCTCCTATTTTTGGTCCCTGCCTCAGGGCCGCTGCCTGGCTGGCTCCTTCTGCCTGCCTTCTTGCCATTCAAGATGCTTTTTCTGACTACCCAATGGAAGTAGCTTCCTCATTCTGGCACATCACCTTCTCCCAAGTATCCATCACTACCTGACATTTGCTTGTTGTTGTTGTTGTTGTTTTAAAGATTTTATTTATTTATTTACTTCAGACAGAGAGAGAGCATGTGAGAGAGAGAGAGAGAGAGAGAGAATGAGCGAGCAGGGGTAGGGGGGCAGGGGGCGGGGCAAAAGGAGAGAAGCAGATTCCCTGTTGAGCAGGGAGCTGGATGTGGGCTGGATCCCAGGACCCCAGGATCATGACCCGAGTGCCAAGGGCACATGCTTAACCTCCACCCAGGTGCCCCCCTACCTGATATTTGAACATATATGTACGGTCTGGAATATCAGCTCCCTGAGACAGAGACTCTTGTCTCTTGCTGATCACTGTACTCTAGTTCCTCAGACACAGTGGTCACCCTGTAAATATTTGCTGCATGACTGAAATGGAGATGAGAAACAGCAAATATTCTTCTTTCCTCACAGTCCTGAGTCAGGGATGCTGATAAGAATAAGGATATAACATTAAAGAATTTTAAACAAGAAATTCCCTCAATACAAATCCTCTATAAAATACCCTACAAACCCCCAAAGGGATGCATGTCTTTTTGTTGTTTGTTTGTTTGTTTGTTTGTTTGTTTGTTTTTGAGAGAGCGCCCGCATGTGAGAAGGGGGAGTGGCAAAGGGAGATGGAGAGAGAGAATCTTTGAAGCAGGCTCCATACCCAGAGTGGAGCCCAACACAGGGCTCGATCTCATGACCATGAGATCATGAGCTAAGCCAAAATCAAGAGTCAGACGCTTAACCAACTGAGCCACCCAGGTGCCTCCTGATACGTATCTTATAAGAAAAAAACATTAAGCTTCTATATATCATTAGCTTTTAAAGGGCCTATTTTTATTAACTCAAAAAAAAGCAACTTGCACAGCAAAACTCACAGTCCAAGAGGGAATGTGGGTATGTCTAGCCTTCTGCCTGTCCCAAAATCACCTGCCTGACTTTGCACAATTACAGGGCACCTCTTTCACTGGACTCAGTCACACAAAAGACAGACAACCTAGTTACTTTAGCTTTGAGAGCATGCAACAGATTTGAAACTTCATAAAATGTAAGACAAAATAATGGAAGAATAATACACAAAATACATTTTATCAAGTAGGCTAACATACCAATCAAATCTTTTTATATTCATGGAGAAAATCCTCTTAAGATTCAGAATAAAATCAAGTCAAGGTCAGCTTATCACAGGTTTGTATCACAACTCTAAATTAAAAAAAAAAACTAGCTTCCAATGATAATCAAGAAAATGTCTAGAATCATTAACTCTAAAACCACTGCTTTCTCATTAGCCAATCAATCAACTGTCTGAAATTCCATCCTGCGTAGTTTATTTTGATTTAACCAGGGAGAAGAACAGTCTAACTTAATAAAAGATTTTAGTAAAGAAATCAGCAATATTCCCATCACACACTTGCACAACTAAGAAGATGTGGGTCACAGGAAGCCTGTTTCATTGATGAAACTACTTAGTATATCCACATAGCCACATACTTTATTTTGCATACAAGCATATATATGTACATATACATATATACGTGTGTGTGTGTGTGTGTGTGTGTGTGTGTGTATTTTTAACGCTGTGGTTCCTATGATTTCTGATAGTTTTGTTTTAACGTACTTTGTACCTTTATCATTTTCAACTGTTCCTCCTTTTATTCTATTTTTTGGTAAAAAAAAAAGAAAGAAAGAAAAGGGGGGGGCACTAGGTGCCATTAACGAAGAAAGAATTTTCTATACAAGACAATTCAATTCCTCACATCCCTAAACCTGGTAAACAACAAATTTATGAAAACTATGGGATAAAATATTTTAGTATACGTGACCCATGGAAGACACATTCGTGTCTACTGTAATCAACTATTTAAGAGAAGGGGGAAAAAAAAAAGGAAGAGAATTAAGTTCAGGATGCACCAGGAAGCTGACTCTAGACAAAGCTAGGTCCTTCAAAAGCAATTCTGAAACCATGTCAACATCAACACAGACAACAAAGAAAGTGAAGAACAAGGGCAGCGTGTTCTGCTTCTCCCCAGGTGCTACACACGGAGGAAAGCAGGCCACACCAAGCAGCTGGCGGGTCAGCAGCCTCACTCTCCCCAGTTCCCGGGGTTCTTTCAAGCATGTCGGCTCCTGAATTCTCAGATGTGTCACATGACTGTACTCAGAAGAGATCAGATCCACTCTCAACAGAAAATAAGCCCGGAAAAACATCTTTTCCTTTCTAAATAGAAACTGTTCATCGACTGAAAAAAAAAAAAAAAAAAATAGAAAAAGCTACTGTTTTGTTAGAAATATTGTTTATGGGGGCAGAGTTTTTAAAACTGTGGGGTCCACAACCATACAGCTCCCAGTGACATGACTTGAACTCAGATTCCCCCCCACCCCGACCACACAACCTATTACTACGGAATAATATTCTGAACAGCACCCAGCAGCTGCCAGCGCGCTCGTATCAGCTATCCGTGGCTCCTTACGATCCCACGCATGTCCCACCTAACTGCCTAACATCTCAGTTAAGCTTTTGTTTTTTTAATATGGATGAAATCTGGATAAAATGAACAACAAAAGTCTTTCACAAAAGCAGCAAGGCAATAAATTCAAAGAACAGCAGACCAAGGAGATAGGAGACAGACACAGAAAGGCAAGATGGGGAGGTACTGTCATGGCCTCACCTTCATGTGCCTGGGCCACAGTCTAGGTGAGAGCTCTTTTGTTCACTAATACCACAGATCACTCAGCTGCCAACGGCAGAAGATCCTAACAGAATGAGGCATAGGACATCACCTCTCTCAAGCAGAATCCCATCAAGTGGGATTTTTTTTTTTTTTTTTCAAAAGATGTATTCATTTGAGAGAAAGAGGAAGAAGGACGGAAATTCCCTCAAGCAGACTCCTTGAGTGTGGAGCCCAACTAGGGGCTTGATCCCAGGACCCTGAGATCATGACCTGAACAAAAATCAAGAGTCTGATACTTAACAGACTGAGCCCCCAGGTGCCCCATGTGGGGGATATTACTGAAGCGGCATATATAATGCGATATTTGTAATGTGAGACAGGAATAAGACTAGGTGGTTTCTGAAAAGTAAGGGGAAAGCTTTGGGAAGGAAGGGACACCAGAGACAAGTCCACTGGGATGGTAAGGAAGAGCAGGATTTCGCCAGGTAAAACAAAGAGGGGAAGAACACAAGCAGAGTGTTCAGGCTGGGCAAGGAGCTCACTCCGTTCTCTGGCACACGTGTGTGGGGAGGGAGTGGCCGGTAGTTCTTGTGCAGTTGTACAGATACCGGGGCTATGGTTTGGGGCAGGATTGGGGCAGGGGTGGAGAGAGGAGCCACAATGCAGAAGAAGAAGCTCAAAAGCAACCAAGGGCCACATACCTTGTAACCCATTTTAAGAAATTCCAGAATTTTCAGGGCACCTGGGGGAAACAGTTGGTTAAGCGGCCGACTCTTGGTTTTGACTCAGGTGGTGATTTGAGGGCTGGGAGATAAACCCTGAGCCAGTCCCAGTCTCTCTGTCCCTCCCCACTCAGCCTGTGCTCAGTCATGCTCTCTCTCTAAAATAAACATGCTATGGTGAGTGCTATGAAATGTGTAAGCCTGATAATTCACAGACCTGTACCTCTGGGGCAAATAAAACATTATATATGTTAATAAAAATAAATAAATAAATAAACAAATAAATAAATAAATAAATAAATAAATAAATCTTTAAAAAAAAAAAAAAAAAGAATAGAAAAGAAATTCCAGAATTTTTCCTCAGGAATCCGTTAGAAAATTGCAAGCCACAGAGGAGAGACATCATTAAAATTGATGTTCTGAAAGAAGACTGCATCTACAGTGTGGCAAACACTGCAGGCAGCGTGAGCCAAGGCAGGAAGACAGGTTGGAAAGCTTTTACAGAAATGCAAGCTCATGTGCTGAATTCTAGAGATTCTAGAACTAGAATTCAGAGATGGAGGTGGATTCTGGAGAGGCTGAGAGGTGACCATAAATCCTGTTCACTACTGTCATCCTGGCATAGGTGTCACTGTGGCCCTTTCCACTCTCCAAAGCATCCTGGCTTGGGTGGTCAGCTATACAGTCACTCTGTTAAGCAGCAGAATGGAAAGGGCCTGGGGACTGGTTAGTCATGAGGGGAGGCAGCGATGACAAGGTGTGGATCCAGGCACCTCAGGGAATCACATATGAGGATTTCCCAAAGGGAAACAGGTAACAGGTAGTTATGAGGTGCTGAATTCCCAGACCCTCAGCTTCCATATACACTCCTTCCTGGGACTGATCTACCTAAGAACAGGCCTAAGACTGAGCTGCCATTCTAGTTCTCCCTTCCACTGCATTCCCTTTGCACAGTCCACCCCTTCCCAATTTAAAGCAGAAACACACCCAGCTCTCACCTATTTCAATCTCTCCATGGTGCATTGCCCCAGGGCATGAAAAATCCCAGGAGAACAAACATGGCAACATTTTTAAATACCAGTATTAGCAAAGCTGACTTTAATAAAGAAACTATAAATTATGTGTTTTCCTACACTATACCTATTTCTTGTAAGCACTAAGTGAGTTGACAGAAGAATGGTATTTTGGTCTGCAGTTGAGTTGCCTGATTGTCAGATATGGAGTAGGGGCAGCAGAGGAAATGATGATTTTTGTTTAATTATCTAGCAATTTCCACCTTCCAACTATGATACAAGACTCATGAAGATCCCCATAAGAATAAAACAAAGACTTGGAAAGCCTGCCTCATCTAAGTGACAAAACACTGTCTCTCATCTGTCTACCCATCTCAAATAAAATTCAAAAGCAAAACGCTTTTCTAGAACACGTTAACATTTTTATTTAAATTGACAAAAGACAGAAGGCAACTGGTTTGGCTGGGTGGTTTGGCAATGACTAGCTTTACCAAAGAATTCTATGTTGGATGTTTTCCATAAACTGAATGAACTAAATCTGCAGCTTCAAGACTCTGATGAAAATATAAAGTACATAATTAGATAAAGGCATTTTATCAAAAATCTTGCATTGGCAAATGTGCATTAAAATTAGCAATTTTTAATTTTCCTAATCCTTTCCAACTAAATTGGATGAAATCTGGCACCTCCAAGTAAAAGAGAAAAAAAAAAACATAGCTAACACTCTTTTGATAAATCATAGTAAAGCATTTTTTAATACACTTCCCAGAAATTATAAAATTGAATTACTATAACAATCAACAAATTGTAAGTCAAGTGAATTCACTGCTTTCAACTAAACTGAAAGAGAACCCAAAGAGCGGTCTGAGAAATCACAGCTCACAGGAACATCATGAGATTTTTGGCATGTAAGTCAGGAGTTCAAGGAAATAAAGAAATTGAATAAAATCCCTTTCTTTTCTATCTTCCTTTTGTAGCAGACAAGGTTGCTCAAGAGTGCATATTTTTCAAAAAAACAAAAATAAAAATAAAATAAAATTGTTGAGTCCCAGCTCACTCCAGGAATAATCAACAAGGGGTACATGGACTAATCAAGAAGAAAAAAACCCATCCATTTCATTAAGAGAAACATCTCCAATAAATGTTCACTTTTTATTTTTAGTCATTATTAGAATGCATATTTTGCTTTTAATTATATAATGATGACCATGGTAATAAAAACTACTATTATGGCTCAGTAACAATTATAGCCTGAAGGTCTCATGAAGTACACTTTTAAAATTTCAATGTGTATGTAAGATACTGTTATGGATAAATATATTTTATTAATAGAAATATAGGAAGAAAATTCTAGGGAGAAAGTGAAAAAGAATTCCAGTTTAAGGAGATAAAAGGAATAAAGAAAAATTTCTGACTTCTGATGAAGAGCTTGTTCAAATCTATTTTTTTAAAGGCTGGTGAGTACAAAATTGCTATGCTGTATAGATTCACTGGATACACTTAAGAGTAATGTGACATCTGGGCTGAAGCCTTTATTTGTTGGTACAAGACTCGAGTGCTCTTCCTGCCTCAGTCATAGAAGACCATACAGAAAAAGGGGTCAGAAACTGAAAGTACTGTGGAATGCTGAGTGCCCTACATGGAGAGCAGATGTTCTGTGGAGAGTCCCACTGTCCTGCAATGGACTTGATGGATATGAGAAGTAAACGTTTGTTAAACCAAAAAAATTTAAAAAGTAATGTGATGGATTTTTACAATGTCAGTATTTATAAACCCCAAATTTGCATCTATTTAAACTTATGATCCAATGTTTATTCTTGACCTAAAATTCTCAACACAAGCACATAGTTTTTTTTAAAAAAAAACTCTGGAAAAGCACGACTTTCAAGACAATTCTTTTAATAAGAACAGGTCCGCAGGGTGAGATGGTAATTTCAGGTTTGAACATGTTGCATTTGTGGGTACCACCTGAGGGACATCCAAGTACTGAGTAAGAGCTGACATTACTATTACACTTACCACCAGTTTGCAGCCCAGTTTCACATGTTTTCTATAGACTCCTTTAATCCTTACTACCACCCTTCGAACTTGGTACTATTAATATCACCACTTTATAAATGGGGATACTGAGGCACAGAGAAGTTAGGAGACTCACCCCATGCCACACAGCTCTCCCAAGGAATATGTATGAATCGAGACAGACTGGATGAAAAGCCTGTATTCTTTACACAATACAATGCCTCTTGAGATGTCTGGGTTGGTCAATATGTCAAAAGTCCTTTGAGGATCATTTGGGCCTTAGATAGAAATTTAAACCATGGAGCAGATGAGATTAAGTATAAAGAATGACATATTTAACAGCAGGAAAATGAGAGCCTCCGGGCTAGGGGTCTCTATGAAGGTGCTTCTGGCATTCCATGCCAGGCCCCTGGACTCCTGAAAAGCCTCCAGCCATAGTTTCTCAAGGTTTGTTTGTTTTTTTCCCAGGTACCACTGATGTGTTGTTGTCAGTCCTCGCAGGCTGCTGTACTGTTTATGATACTCTTTCTAAAGTCAGATGTGTACTGAAGAAAATCTGCTTCCTGATCTTTGACCTCTATTTCCCTACCAGATGCTTGAAGACATTTCAGATAGTACAAGGTTTTTTTCCCACAATGTTATTGACATAATTGGCATATAACATTATATTAGTCTAAGGTATTCAATATAATGATTTGATACACATATTGTGAAATGATCACAGTAAGTCAACAACCATCACCCTATTTTCTTATGATAAGAACTTTTAAGAGCCACTGTCCTAGCAACTTTCAAATATACAATATTAATAAATATAGTCACCATGCTGTACATTAATCCCCAGAACTCATAACTTAAGTTTTCACCTTTTGACCACCTTAACCCATTCCACTCCCCCACACCCCTGCAACCCACCAGTCTGTTCTCTGTATCTATGAGCTTGGATTTTGTTTCTGTTTTCTATTTTTATGTTATTTTTTAAAAGATTTTATTTATTTATTTATCTATCTATTTATTTATTTATCTATTTATCTATTTATCTATCTATTTATCTATTTATTTATTTATTTGTTTGTTTGTTTGTTTGAAAGAGAGAGGCCAAGGGAGGGGAGAGGAAAAGAGAAAATTGTCAAGCAGACTCCCTGCTGAGTATGGAGCCTGATGTGAGTAGCACTCTGAGATCATGACCGGAGCATCAGAGGCTTAACTGACTGAGCCACCCAGGTGCCCCTCTGTGTTTTAGATTCCACATGTAAGGAAGATCATACAGTGTTTGCCTTCTTCTACCTTATTTCACTTGGCATAAGGTACTCAAGGGCCATCCATGTTGTCACAAACAGTAATTCCTTATTTTTACAGCTATACAATATTCAATTTTATATACATATTATATATATAATCAATAAATACTATACATCTATACATAGATATAAATATATGCACTCACATTTTAACTGTTCATCCACTGATAGACACTTGAATTGTTTCCATGTCTTGACTATAAAAGTTTTAATCTATAATAGTCCAGCATGACCAACTTCCTGTCTTTCTTTGCAACAAACAATCACATCTTATCAATCATTATGGATATTTGTCAGAACATAAAGTTACAGAAAGTAAATTTCACACTGCAAAATACAGTAAATCAATATGCAAAGAACACCATTTATACATGGCAGAGCCTGTCTGCTGGTGCTCAGTGAATGGGGATCATTTTTGCTCAGTAATACTCTGAGTATTTGGGGACAGAGAGAAGGATACAAATATATACACGGTTTATTTTATATTATTAGTGAAATTATTTCAGAGACAAATAGTGCCAGAATTAGTCATATAAATAAACAAGTGAGCCTGTAACCAGTTAGAACGTTAGAAAATCATTGACAAAATCATATCACCACCATTTTTAGGAAGAGGCGAAGGAAAAGATCAAGACTGAACAGGAATAATGAGAATAAAACTTGAAAAGTGGAAAACAGGAGAATGTGTTGTCATAAGAGCAAAACGAGATTTTTTTTTTTTTTTAAGCAAAATGAAATTTCAAGAAGTGAGTCATTAAGGGTCAATTCAACCCTAAGGTCAAGAAAGATAAGGGTTGAACTATCACTTGTATTTAACAATTACAGACCCAGAGGATAGCTTCAGTGCCTTGATAAGTATCAAAGCTGAACTGTGAGAAGTTTAGGAATGAACAGAATTTTTGAGAAGTAGAGACAATGAACTTAAACAATGCTTCCCGAAGGTTAGGTGTGACGGAGTCAATATGGCCAGAGACAGATGAGTGCCTGGGAGTGGGGGAAGGGTGGTTTTAAATAGTAGAGATGTGAGCATGCCCAAACCCTGAAGGAAAGGAAGGGGGGAAAAGGAGAGGTCTAGAGATACCAAAAAAAAAAAAAAAAAAGGTGATAAGATCCAGGTCTGAGACCCTGGGGCTATTCCATTGTGCAAGAAGGAAGGATGGGAAAGCAGTGACCATGGGTGTGTCTGGAGGATCAAGAAGTTGGGAAGAGACCATCTGATCATTTGTGTTGTCTCAATGAAGCAAAAGAAGAGTTCCCTGGGGGAGGGGGAAGAGGATATTCACAAGCTGGCTCCACCTCTGTGCTACACATCTCCCTCCTTTGACCTTTTAAGTCCTAGGGCAAAAGATCCAACATCTTCTCAAAGCCAGGTTGAATTCCATATTCTGAGAAAAGCTCTATATACTGAACTTCTGCCTTCAAAAGAGTAATTTGTAAAGGAGCCCCAACTTCTCCCATTAAAGTAAGACATGATAATTGTTCATTTTAAAATGAGAATATTAGGATATCCCATTTCTCCTCATTACTGCTTTCAATATCAATTAGACTCATCTTCAAAAATTTCCAGAGGTCTTAAAGAGTCTGAAACTTACTTGATTTTGTCTCTTCTACCCTCCAGACTGTTTCCTCCTTTCCCTCCTCTACCTTAAAAAAATATCACCAGCAGTATTTTCCTCCATCCTAGCTTCAACGTGAAAGGCTTTCTATAGATCCCACACCTTATAATCTACAAAGAGCGTTCGCATTTTCTCTAATTCGGTCTTGGAACAATCTTGAGAAGTGGCAAGAGGGGAGCATTATTCTTCTCAACATTCAGAAAAATTAAGTAACTTGAACATTCAGCCTCAGACTCGTGTTGTGACTCCAATGGCACTTCTCTGGCTCCACGCCGGCACGTTCCAGTGACAGCAACTTCAGAACACCCAAAAGGTGGCTCAAGTTTCTGCCAACCTCAGAGTAATTTCACATTCATCCAATTACTTAAAGAAGTCTAAACTGTAATTTCAATTCACCTGCCTATCATGAACAGATCTCATCATCCCTCTCTCGTAATAAGGAACCTAACTCATCCTTTAAAAAAAGCAACTAATATTGCTCGCTGACATCTGGGGACGCACATGCCACCCTAATCATGGAAAAATCCTGATTATCTACAGGAGGATGTATATTATTATTACCCAGGGGAAATAACCCTCTTTCAGGTTTCTTCCTAATTGGTAAATCGAAACAAGAAAGCCCTTATATTTCCACTAAGCAAGCAAAAATAAAATGCTTCCCACTGTAACCAGGTGTATTAGTTTCTTTTTGCAGCTGTAACAAATTACCATAATCTGGGCCTAAAACAACAGAAATTTATCATCTTACAATTCTGAAGGTCAGAAGTCCAAGATGGTCTCTCTGGATACAAAAGACTGAATGTTTGTGCTCTTCCCCACCAAGTTCATATGTTGAAACCCTAATCCTAATCCAAATACCTAGTATGTTGGAATTTGGAGGTGTGGCCTTTGAGAGGTAATTATGTCACAAGGGTAGAGTCTTCGTGAATGGAATTAATGCCCTTACAAGAAGAGATCATAGAGCTAACTCCCTCCCTTTATGCCATGTGACATTACGAGGAGAATTGGATTGTCCACAGCCTGGAAGACGGCTCTCACCCAATCATGCGGGCACTCTAATCTCAGGTCTCCAGACTCCGAGGTATGATAAATCAATCTTTCTTGTTCATGTCACCCAGTCTATGGTGATTTGTTAGAGCAGCCCAAACACTGGGCTGTATTTCTTCTAGAAGCTCCAGGACACAATCTACTTCCTTTTCTCTTCTGGCTTCTAGAGGCTGCCTTCATCCTCTAGATCGAGGCCCCCTTCCAGATATCACATGATTTTGACCTCTGCCTCCACTGTTACATTTCCTTCTCTCTGATTCTCCTGCCTTCCTCTGTCATGTATAAGGAGACTTCTAATTACATTGACTCTGCTTCAATAATTTAGGATGATCCCTCTATACAAGATCTTAACTTAATCACGCCTGCCAAGTCCCTTCTGCCATGTAAGGTGACGTTCACAGGTCCTGGGGATTAGGATGCTAAGCCAAGAGAAGGCTGGGAACCCATTCAAGGCAAAGACACACCAATGTGAGCTGCTGAGCCAGACACCACATGCAGAGAATGAGAAGGTGAGCTAGCCATGAAATCAATGACAGGCACTCCTAGAACATATTAGAGAGAGCTAACTTCTTTGGAAGTTCTGCTGTTCTAGATCAATGGTGAGTACTTAAGAGAATTTTAAATATTTATAACTAGTAAGTGGTAGGGTCCTTCAATAAATCTGGGTTTTTCTGACTCTCATGTGTGTTCTTGTAATCCCTCTCATCTACCTTAAACCGAGGCTAGGAATTTTCTGTTCAATTGAACCAAGACCCTGGGTGGGGGGAGGGAAGAGCTATATCCCCTGCACAGACCAGCCTGGATCAAGAAAGAAGCTGGATGACACAGGCCAAAGCAGAGCAGAAAGTAGGCTGTATGCCCAGGCTAAGTGCTCTTCCCTGTGTCTTTAGGAAAAGGAACCCCAAGTATGTGAATCCCACTGTGCATCTTTAAGGGACTGTTTTCTACAATTAAGCCTAAATTAACACAGGCAGCATTGGGTTAATTCAGTCTCAGTAAGCATGTCTTCAGGAAGGAATGTTTTTACTTCCTAGAGGTCCTTTTACAAACCTTACCTGAAAAGTGAAGCAATTACGGTGCCCAGAGCGTTCCAAATCGAATCAACTGCACTCTTTGGAGAGCGGTTTGCTTTACCAAGGTTTAGCTCTGCCTAGCTGTTACTCTGTACACATAGGTAACACCTAACTCAATGCATTTGTTGCAGGAATTTCCCAGGACTTGGTTTTATGAAATATAGTTTGATAGAACTTGCATGTTTAATATTCCACGCAGCAAATTCCCTTTCCCCAGAATTCCTGAGACTATGTGAAAAACAGAGGAAGCTCTAGCACAGGGCCTGCCCATATTAGGTCTTCTTTGTGTTGTTACTGAAAGACCGCATGAAGGCATACATACACAAAGGCCTAAATAAACTCTCTTGCCCCAGGTCAATCTGAGAAGTCTGTTTGTTGGAAAATACTATTTAACTCCTCTCAACAAACCTTAAGTATGTAAATTGCACAGAAAGAGAATTCCTAAGTATCCTCAGTCTGCACAACCGTTCCATCTTACATGCATTCAAGTCAGGATATTATAGTAGTTGACATTCTTGGAGATGTGAAGACCTGGGTTTGAATTCTGATCTAATACTTCATGGCTACAGGAGCTTGGGAAGTGGCTTAACCTTTTCAGCGTTGTTTCTTCATCTCTGATGGTAGGATAATAATATTGAGCTTGCACAGCTGTTTTGAGCATGTAATGACAACATATGGAAAAGGTTCCACAGTTTCTGGTGCACTAATGACAAGGATGGTGATGGATGGTGGTGATGACGACATGTCTAGATCCAGCCTCTGGGTTACCCTGCTCCTCCAGGACAGACAAGTTCCCTGCTATGTGAGGTCCATGCATCCCCAGGGACATGCTCTCCCAGTCCACCCCCACCCAGTTTAGGCATGGCCCCAAGGCATGATCCTCTGTCAAGGGGAGGGAGGGAGGGAGTCTAGGGCTCCTCACTGAGGTATGTGAGTCACCTCTTCTTAATCTTCATCTTTCTTCCCTTTTACCCCCAGCTCCTTCTCCCACTTTCTTTCTTTATTTGCCTTAAGAGTTGACCTAAGAGGTCCCTCTTAGGGCCTCAAAATCTTTTCCATGTGGATCTTACTTATTTTAAAGATTGTTACAAAGCATTCCCTCTTAAAAGTAAATATTTTGGGGGAAAAAAAGTAAATATTTTGATGCAGAAAAAGCAAAGCAATACACAAAATCCAATCTAATGGATTATAATTCAGGTAAGTTCCTAGAAATCATTAAAGATAAAATTTTTTCCATTTTTTGTGTCCTGTGCCATTCTAACATAGAGTTATTCTTTAAATGTTTGCCTTAAGTAAGTAAGGTCTATGTAGACCTGCTCCTACTAACACAGATAGAAGACACAGAAATAGGAATTTGGGTTTATCAACAATTTCCCTAGAAATAAAGTTGAGCCTTGGGTGGGTGCCTGGAATGAAGAACCTGCCAGAGCTACTGCCCCAAGAGAAATCCTTTGTTCTGCCTCAATACCCAAGAGAAGCAAATCAGTAAAGGAATCACATTTTCTACCTAGATACACTATCAGCCCTCCAGTATACTTTGATGAAACAATTATCTAAAGGAGGGGCAAATTTTCATAACCTCCTTATAGTTTCCTACAATTAAAAATACATGTAAGACAATCAGACCATACACTTGAGCATGAAAAGACTAAGGAATGTTTATTAATCACCTCTATTTTATCTTCATTCACTAGAAATAACTAAATTCAGGGGGCAAAAAGATGTTTTTTTCATGTGATTTACATACCTGGTGTTCTTACAGTATCAAAAAAAAAAAAAAAAACATGACTTAAGAGCTTTCTCCTTCTAACTGTAATGTGGTTACTTCCAAAACCTTCATTGCAAACACACCACAAATGCAGACCCTTAAGAATAAGGTTAAGAGAAAAAAAATTTTTTTGGTTTTAATATAAACCCTAGAAAACTCTGAATCAATACCAACTGCTAATTCTTTTTGTAATGATACAGGCCATTGTTTGAAATTCTCTGGCAGGGTGCCTGGGTGGCTCAGTTGAGATTGTCTGACTTTTCATATATTTTCTTCCTTTGCAAATTTTCAAAAAAAAAAAGAGAGAGAGAGAGATAAGGTCTATATAATTTTAGCAAGACAGTCAATCTTTCAGGCGAAGTCTGACATACTAGATAAGACCAGGAAACAGTAATATTCTCTACTAAGAAAAATGTTCTTTCAAAATATGAATGTAATGCAAGATAGCTTCTAGAGCCTTCAATTTAATCTTTCAATGTAGATTTACAGTTCTGCAGTATTCACTTATGGCCCATACAGGGAACCCCAGAAGATGTCCATTTCCCTTTCTTTGAAGTGTGCCTTAATGACCGTTTGCCTTTAGAAAGCTACTCCTTTCTAGGTAAAGCTAACCAACACACCCAATTTTTTATTCCTGCTTTGTGAAATCCTCCTGTGAAACAAAACGGATTATGAAACTAGCTCAGGAAAAATCACAAGTTATCACCATCAATAGCATTCCAGTTGTCTGTCTCTTCTCATCCTAGCACATTCCTGTGACCGGGACAGAAAAAGCCCACTCAGACAATCATGTGCCTCACTGAATAGATCCCAGATGATCCACTGGAGGCTGGGAGAACTGATGAAGGAAGAAGCGGAAATCTTTCTTCCAAAACGAGTTGAGTAACATGAAAAATAAAAGTCAAATGGGACTTTTAAGGTAAGCATATAAGCACTCTGCATAATAAGACTGTGTCTGAGGTTAAGACCCTTCTTAGACTAAAATAAAAGGCACTAATGAATAATATCCTTTCATACCCCAAACAACCACCTCCAAAGTCTTTTTCCTCTGCTCACCACCCAAGAAATAGCTTTTCAACCTTATAACCATATAGGATCTACCCTAACCAATGTAGTGAGTTTCTTCACTAAGAAACTTTCCACCAATCAACCAGCTAGGAAGATGTTAGACCTTCATGAAGACTGACCCCAGACACCAAAAGTTTGGTTGCCTTTATTACTTACTCCATCAAGCTCATGAGTGAAAACTCCTACTTATTTCTTTTGTAATTACTCTACCAACTTCTAAAGCTTAGATAAGCACCTTTTCACACTGTATTTTTTCTTTAACCATTTATTTTCTTAAAAGGCAGTAAGTTGTATCTGTCCCTTCAGAAGACTAGCCACTCGCCTCCTAACACATTACCTGGCTTACTTAGTTCTCCTAACAGTATACATGAAAAGTACTCTCTATGATACGGCTGTAAAAATGTAAACCAGCGAAGTCTTCTGCAAAGAGGAGTACACACATAAATTGTAAATCCTGCCACTCTATATAGATCTTTGGCAGAAGAGGAAAAAAAAAAGCTAAACATTTTAGCAAGGAAAAACATGTTTGAGGCTTTCAAAGTCATTTTCGGTTACAAAGAAACTACCTACTTAAAACCACATCAGCAAAGGCCAGAGAGAGAGTGAACTTTATAACCAGAAAAATTGAATACGAAGTCATTGTACTCACTGTCTGATGGCTTCTGTCACAGTAACGCAGCCCAAAATAATCTATCTCCACGAGGTTTATGTGACGGAATACGTGGTCAAGGACAACAGAACCTTTTGTTGACTTCTGCAAAAATAATTCACAGTTTTATTTTTTTAACATGGTGTCTCACCTTTCTCAGTGGGACATAGTCACAGCTCTCATCTTCTCTCAGCTTCACCCACAATGGAAATGATTTTATTAGCCCATGGTTCCCTGTTTGAGTGTTGCCTCAATTACAAAGAAAAGCAGGGTTGCAAGTAAAATGTATTAAAGAAATTCCTTTGAAAAAACCATTTTTAAATTGTAGTGGGTTTTTAATTAATATAAGTTTCTTTTCTTAGGGGATTGTAAATTGTCTTCCGGACAAAATTCTTATCTTAATAAAGATAATCTTTTATGTGAAGAGCATCTGATGAATTCATCAAAAACCACTCGTGTTGGTTAAAATCCCACAGTTCTTTCACTTGAAAAAGCAATTTTCACCTACAGCATTACTATCACAACACAGAAGATACACAGAATTAAAATAACAATAGCCAAAGCTTTTATTTTCAGTCCTCAACTAATAAATCCACAGATTAAAGCTGCCCAAGTTAATGTTCTGAAAAGCCCTTGTGAAGAAATTTTACTTTATCTCTTTCACATAAGCAGAGATGTAAAGAGAACATTTCCCCTGCTTTCTAGGATCTAATATATTAGATCTAATATATTAATTACCAATTATCACATAGCTGAAGATAAACATTTAATCAGCAAGCACTACTTCACATATCATATTAATCTTGAAAACAATCCATTTCGGAGGTCCACTGATACAGACTTTTCCTTTCTCTTGCCCCACCCAGGCAGGTACAGCAGGGGAGCAGAAGTCCCCAAGAAGTCACACACTGCATTAATGAAGTAGGGCTTCCTTCAGCTGTGGTTTTCCCCAGAGAATTACCATCACTCGTTTACTTGTATATGGAGAGTACTCAGTATTGCACTGCTTTTAGGAAATGAGTTGTGACATAAGGGAGATGTTTTGATTAAATGCATTGTAAAATGGGGCACCTGGGTGGCTCAGTGGGTTAAAGCCTCTGCCTTCGGCTCAGGTCATGATCTCAGGGTCCTGGTATCGAGCCCTGCATCAAGCTCTCTGCTCAGTGGGGAGCCTGCTTCCCCCTCTCCCTCTGCCTGCCTCCTTGCCTACTTGAGATCTCTGTCTGTCAAATAAATAAATAAAATCTATAAATGCATTGTAAAATGGATGAGAGGTGATAAAGACACACACTGAGAGAAGACTGTTCTTGTTACAAATCCCAAAGGTATTTTTGTTTCCTTCTACTAAATTACCTTGGTTAAACTTAATTGGTGTCTTTTTCCAAATCCAGTGGAAAATTCATAAACAAAAACACCTTCCGTGATGGACCTTTGGTTTGGGACATGTTCTATACTAACAATGCCACATCCAGTCAATATTTCTTTGTGCTCATGTACTTACACGTTTAGCTAGGGTAAAAATGTGGAAAGAAAATTACTCTTTCTAAGGATACGTATACTTCAAACTATAATGGGCACTGCCAAAAAGACCATTACAATTTACTCAATGAAAGTACATTTCCCCATACCTTTGCCAACAAATTCTCTCGAGCAAAATTTTCCCCATCTGACTGAACAAAAAAGAGAGGAGAGGTTAACTTTTAATTTGCATTTTCCTGACACTTATAAAAGTAGGTGCTCTATCATCTACCTACTAACCAACTGCATTTCTTGGCATTTGGGTCAGGTGTTCTCTGCCTTGAAGATTCGTTCTCTCCTTCCTTTGCTCCAACACCCAAAAATATTCCATTATGTATATATACCACCTCTTCTTTACGTATTCATCTACTGATTGGACACCTGGGCTGATTCCATAGTTTGGCTATTGTAAGTAATGCTGCAATAAACACAGGGGTGCATATATCCCTTTGAATTAGTATTTTTTGCTTCATTGGGTAAATACCCAGTAGTATGATTGCTGGATTGTAAGGTAGCTCTATTTTTAACTTTTTGGGGAAACTTCATATTGTTTTCCACAGTGGCTACACAAGTTTACACTTCCACCAACAATGCAAGAGTGTTCCCCCTCCTCCACATCCTTGCCAACACCTGTTGCTTCTTGTGTTTTTGATTTTAGCCATTCTGACAGGTATGAGGTGATATCTGATTGTAGTTATGATTTATATTCCCCTGATATGTCTGTTGGCCATGTGTATGTCTTCTTTGGAGAAATGTCTGTTTAGGTCTTCTGCCCATTTTTAAATTAGATTTGCTTTTTTTTTAAGTTGTGTAAGTTCTTTATATATTTTGGATAGTAACCCTTTATCAGGTATGTCATTTGCAAATATCCACTCCCATTCTGTAGGTCTTTTAGTTTGGTTGTTTCCTTCCCTGTGCAGGAGCTTTTTATTTTGATATAGTCCCAATAGTTTATTTGTGCTTTTGTTTCCCTTGCCTCAGGAGACATATCTATAAAGTTGCTATGGCCAATGTCAAAGAGGTTACTGCCTATGTTTTAGGACTCATATTTAGGGTTTGTTGTTGTTGTTTTTAAGATTTTATTTATTTATTTGACAGAGATCCCAAGTAGGCAGAGAGGCAGGCAGAGAGAGAGGGAAAGCAGGCTCCCCGCTGAGCAGAGAGCCCGATGCAGGGCTTGTTCCCAGGACCCCGAGATCATGACCTGAGCTGAAGGCAGAGGCTTAATCCACTGAGTCACCCAGGCGCCACACATTTAGGTTTTTAATCCATTTTCAATTTATGTTTGTATATGGTGTAAGAAAGTGGTCAAGTTTTATTCTTTTGCATGTTGCTGTCCAGTTTTCCCAACACCATTTGTTGAAGAGCCCTTTTTTCCATTGTATATTCTTTCCTGCTTTACTGAATATTAATTGACCATATAATTGTGGGGTTTTTTCCGGGTTTTCTATTCTATTCCGCTGATTTAGGTATCTACGTGCCAGCACCATACTGTTTTGATAACTACAGCTTTGTAATATAACTTGCAGTCCAGACTGTGATGCCTCCAGCTTTTCTTTGCTTCTTCAAGATTGCTTTGGCTATCCAGGGTCTTTTGTGGTTCCATACAAATTTAGGATTCTTTGTTCTAGTTCTGTGAAAAATGTTATTGGTTATTTTGATAGGGATTGCTTTAAATGTGTGGATTGCTTGGGTAGTATAGACATTTTAATATTTGTTCTTCCACTCCATGAGCACGGAATATCTTTCCATTTCCTTGTGTCACCTTCAATTTCTTTCATCAGTGTTTTATAGTTTTCAGAGTACAGGTCCTTCTCCTTTTTGGTTATTCCTAAGTTTATTCCTAAGTATCTTATTATTTGGGGTGTAATTAAAAACAAAAATGTTTTCTGAATTTCTCTTTCTGCTGCTTCATTATTAGTGCACAGAAATGCAACAGATTTCTGTACACTGATTTGTAACCTCTGACTTTACTGAATTTGTTTATCAGTTCTAGCAGGTTTTTTGGTGGAGTCTTTTGGGTTTTCTATACACAGTGTCAGGTCATCTGCAAATAGTCAAAGTTTTACTTCTTCCTTACCAATTTTGGATGTCTTTTATTTCTGTCTGTTGTCTGACTGCTGTGGCTAGGACTTCCAGGACAATGTTGAATAAAAGAGGTGAGAGTGGACGTCCTTGTCATATTCCTGACCTTAGGGAAAAAGCTCTCTATTTTTCCCCATTAAGGATGATATTCAGCTTGCTAATTTAATAAATAACTCTATTGGAGTTTTGACTGGAATTAAACTGATAGACTGGATGACTTGGGGCGTAATGACAGGATATTTACAAACTGAAACATAAGGTTTTCTCCTATGTCCTTCAAGGATGTTTTATCCTTTTTTTCATGTAGGTCTTACAAAATTCTACTCAAACTTTATGGCAGGCAAAATTTACAAAGTGCCCTCTCCCCCAAAATAAATCCTGTTCTAATCCCTAGAGCTGATAAAATGAACTGTCAATACTATGACTGTGTTATGTTATAGGTCACAGTTAGCCTTAATATCAGGAGATCATTCGAGTGGATCTGACCCAATCACATGGGCCCTAACAAGCAAAACACTTTCTCCATCAACAGAAACAGGCAGAATGTAAGTCAAAGATTTTCAAAGCATAGAAACAACTCCACGGGTCCTTGCCACTTGAAAGATGGAGGGAGCATCTGAGATAGCAATGTTAGCACCCTCAAGGGGCTAGAGTAGACTCCAAGTAAGGAAATGGGAACCTCAGTCCTACAGCCACAAAAACTGGATTTAGCTAACCACCTGAGTTTGGAAGCAGATTCTTCCCCAGAGCCTTCAAAGAAGGACTCTGATAACCAACACCTTGATCTTGGCCTTCTAAGATTAAGCACAGAACCCAGCCATTCTATCCTGGATTTCAGACCTACAGAATGGTAAGATAATAAATAGGGGTAGATAGATTTAAGCTACTAATTCGCAGAAATTTGTTATGCAGCAACAGAAAACTAACATATGCTTATTCATAGCCATTTTATAGTTTTATTGTGGTTTTATCATACTTTCTGATTTCTAACATATTAGCAATTAATTCTTCCACATTGGTCTATTCACAGCCATCTTGCTAAACTTGTATCAGTGAAAAGAATTTGTCTACCAATAGTAAGTTGTTCTAGTTTTTTCTTTTCCAAATTCCTCCTCCATATATTCTTTTCCTTACTGCATTAGTTGGGGCCTCAACCAAAGGATGACTGGTAGTTGTGATAACATGATCCCAATCTTCTTCATAACTGTAACGTAATTGCTTCTAAAATTTCATCACTAAGTATACCGGCTGCTCTGTACCCCTTGTATCTACTTTTTATCAAATAGAAGGTTCCTTTTAGTCCTATTTTTTGGGTTTTTTGCTTTTGTTTTGTTTTATTCTGTTTTGATTTTTAAATTAAGAGTGGGTAATAATTTTATCAAGTCATTTATGGGAATCTGAAAGGACAAAAATCATGTACTCATCTATGAGTTAAATTAAAAGACTTTCTAATGTCAAATATTCTTCATGAAGAATTTTCTAGTTTAGTTCTTTCATTCTAGGTATGTACTATCAAACCCCCTCCCTACTTGGAAAGAATCCCCCACCCTGTGCGTCTTCATAAAGGCAGGAAACAGACTATACCCCAACTCCTGGCAGCTGAGCCACAGAACATAACCTGGTTTCAGCCAAGGACTCTGACTTCTGAGCAAGTGATGCAAAGACAGATGAAGACCTGAGAATTCATTCATGACAATGGCTCCCATTGGTAGGGTGTCCAACAGCAGAGGCACGCAGAGGTGAAATCAAATGGGACAGGGAGCAGTGATGACTGATTCCTAAGCCAGGTTTCCCAGCATCCTTGAGGTACTAAAGGGAAGCACCCAGGCAATCCACTGGCTTCCCTTCCCTTGCCCCACAGAAACACTAATTGTGTACGTTTGGACCTAAGAGCCATGCCAGGGTCCTCGGTAAAAATCCTAGGAATGCAGAAAATTGGGTCCAATGGTATACTCAAAATATCATGAATACCAACAGTTTATCCTAGGGATGGAAGTACAACAGGCAGATCTCTTGGTTGCCAACAGTAACAAATGACTCTGATGAAGTAACCAAGAAGTTCACTGAAAGACACTAGTTTTATCTCACAGTCTCTACGGTGCTACCCTGATGGTGGATCTGTATTCTCCTAATCCCAGTTACAGCCACAATCACTAAGCATGGAGCCAACCTTCTCACCCATCACCACCTCCCTCCTGTGGTTCTGCCCAGGTTTGGGGCTTTAGTTTTCACCTACTATTCACCTAAATGTGAATTCACCTAAATGTGAAATGTTGTTTCACATTTGCCTTTTGCCTCAGGAATTTTTTTTTTTTTTTTTTAAATAATTTCTGGCTGACTGAGATCCACCTTTCTTACTGTCCAGGCTGTTGTGGGTAACACATGCCTAGCTTTCCTCTTACTTGAAAATACCTCTGGAAGGCTGACATATGAGCCTAGTGTTCCATTTCGATCTAATTCCTCCCCTGGATCCACTTTCCTACCCAGGCACAGACAGGAACAGATAGAGTGACTAGAGCAAGTAGAACCACATAACTCCACCTAATTCCTCTGTCCCAAGCAGATGGAAAAGTGCCTCATGAACAGAAGAGGAATGAATTCTGCTTGAAATTTCAGCACTGAGATGGGGTAGAGTTTTGGGAAAAAAATATAAGTATATATATACATATACATATACATATATATAAATCAAGGGTATCTTTATGAAAAACACTTTATGCCTATAATTCCACAAGAAATGTTAGCTTCTTTATACATATAATCTATTTATAAACAGTAAATAATAGCCTACTCATGAAGAATACACACAAAAGCAAGCTTAGAAAACCAACTTAGCAGTTTGCAAAGTATATGGAAATAGCAGAAGTTTCATGCCCAGAAGGAATCACCATTCTCCAAAACTATCACTCCAAAAATACCAGAGCAGAGTCTGTCGATCCTCTACAACAGCTTTTTATTTATATAGAATCTGGTACGGAAAAAAATTTTTTTTTCAAAGATTTTATTTATATAACAGAGAGAGAGAGAGAAATCCCAAGTAGGCAGGGAGGCAGGCAGAGAGAGCAGGGGAAGCAGGCTCCCCACTGAGCAAAGACCCCCCAATGCGGGGCTCGATCCCAGGACCCTGAGACCATGACCTGAGCCGAAGGCAGAGGCCTAACCCACTGAGCCACCCAGGTGCCCCAGGTACGGAAAATTCTTTACAAATATCATCCTTTAGCTCCTTGTTATCCTCTATGAAGAAACCACAAGGAAAACATGCAGTGTTCCACAATGAATCCAGATCTGACTTAAGAAAAAACATGGGATCTCATGATTCCCTCAACAGATTTCTGTTATGTTGTATGTCTATACATGAACCTGAAGCAGAGGCAGAGGAACCTCAGAAATACTGTATTTCTGTCCCTACTTCAAGCACATTTGTCCATGAAAACTTCTTCACTTCTCATCTCTCATATTGCACTATGACAAGACTCGGAAACCATGGGCGCCATCAATAAGCTACTGCGGTTGGAGGTACACATCACCAGCCTGCATTTCTGCCAGTCCTGCCCTAACCAGCCCCTTCCAATCACCCTGTCCCCAATTTGTATCCCATTATTTATGCCTTCTACGCTTATGGAAAAATTGCACTCTTCACGTGGATTCTTCACAGAGATTGCCTATGGACTGTATTTTTTCAGTTCAGATTGATAGTCTTCAAGTTCAGAGGAACTCATCCTTGAATAAAGAAATGAAGAAGTGACAGAGAATGGACATGAGAGCCAAAGTAAGATTGAGAAGTGTACTAGGCAAGGAACAGGCCAACTGCAGGATCTATTACTAGAAAAGGATACTACCATTGGATATAATGAAAGAAACATATGACTTCAAATATTTATTGAGTATATTCAAATTGAGTATATTCAAATATTTATTGAGTAGGCACAATTCAAGTATTTGAATTTTACAGTACATGCAAGCAAATGATTAATCTCCAGAAGATGGAAAAAGCATGCTAACAAATGCCAAAGAACAAGATGCACCCCAGACTATAACAGAAAGAACCTCAATGGGGGAAGCAGTTCACCACCCTATCAGAACCCTGGAGAAGTTCTGGGGCTATGAAGTGACTAAGAAACTTCTAGAAAGTGAGACAAAGAAGGACCTGGTTATCATCAGGAGCTTTTTTATGCATTTGACTAGTTGCTCTGCATGCATTTTACTTGCATTAAAGTATGTTTTAAAAGAAAAGGTATGCCAAGTAGGAACTAGTCATTACCTGTTATTGTTCATGGAGTAATTGTTTTGTGGATCTGGTTGATTGCTGTGAGTGTTAAGTAAGGAATATGCCTGGAGACAAAATAGGGATATGGTGTTTCGCTGTCAATTTCTTGACAACATTTCTAAACAATTCACACTCCATTTCCCCCTCTCAAAAAAGCTACTTTAGGACCTTTTAATCCAAATTCTTCCCGAGCTCCTTGTGCAGCTAACTCTAATCATTACAGGCCATTATGTTCCACTGTTGAGGCTACATGCCCCCAAGTCCTTAAAACACGGAGACATGGGGCTTCACTTCTAAGTCAGATGGGTTAGTTTCATTTTAAGTTTAAAGAAAATCTTTTTCTTAACTTTACTTCTTTCAGTACATGGCAAAAATAAATAAATAAATAAATAAATAAATATTTTTTTAAAAAGGGGGGGGGCCAAGAATGGGATTGTATTTAGCACCATCAATTTCTTCTGATCATTTCTTGGAGAAAATCTCTACCAAAATGAGAAATTCATCAAGATACTACAAAGTAAGATAAAACTGCAATCACAGCACTTAGCAACATGTCCAGGGACTCTCATAAAGATCAATAAATTACAGGGATGCCTGGGTGGCTCAGTCAGTTGAGCATCTGCCTTCAGCTCAGGTCGTGATCCCAGTATTCTGGGATCAAGTACTGGGATCAAGTCCCGCATCGGGCTCCCTGCCAAGCAGGCTTGGATTCAACCTCTCCCTGCTTCAACCTCTGCCTGCCTCTCCCCCTGCTTGTGGCCACTCCCTCTTTCTCTCTCTCTCTCTGACAAATAAAGAGATAAATAATCTTTTTAAAAAAAAGGTCAATAAATTACAAGGTGGTCTTAGACACATAGTGGATCTCCACAAGTAAGACTTGAGAGAATGAGCCAAGTGGCAACACAACTATCAAGAAAGGAATTCTTGAGGGCTCCTTGGGCCTTGGCCTGCCTGCACTGTTCTCTCTCTGGGCTATCTTTCCTGCTCTGGCATCATCAAACCCCCACTCAATCCTTCAAGATCCAGTTCAAATGCCACCTTCTTCATGAAGCCTGTCCTTATCTCCTCAACCTTATTATGACCTCTCCCTCCACCAACCTCTAATTTTTGCCTGCCTCTAAGACTTAAACTATTCTGCCTTTGTTAAAGCAATTGCATACTTCTCTTCACTTTTCTATTAATATTTAGACATTTTGAAAGCAGGTGTTGAAGACTACACACCACTTCCTTTCCATGCAGTTCAAGAATTACACACAGTCAGAGCTCCCTAAAAATTCTTTGAATTAATACTAAGAGCCAACAAACAAGAGGGAAGTGCAATGCTGGAAACATGGTGGCCTGTGACTTACACCTTGATTTGTCTGTTTTTAAGATTTCTACTTTCCTAACCAGTCAACCTATGAAAGCAGAAGGATGGATGGATTAATTTATCTTGACCTCGGTAGATCAACTGAGTCAAAGCTACATAGTTTACTTTTAGTTACACATTTGTTTCAGTGATCTGTAATTCCAACGAACTCAATGGGCTCTAAAGGTAGTTTAAAAATAAGTTTCAGATTTGAAACTTATAAGATATGAAAAAATAAAAGGGCCCTATGTTAAATGTTTCTATAGAAAGTTTATATAGAGATATATAGTTTTCCTGGGGCAATAAAATAAATCTGACGTATTTTTGTTTACTATCGTAAGGAAATCAAAAGAGACTAGATACGAGGCAGTAAGAAGAAAATCAAGAAAGAAGTATCTGACTTTTTCCAACTCCACTCAAAAAATTCATTTAATGTTACAAGATATTAATTTACTTTTCAAATGAGAGTAAATGCCTGTGACATATTTCTGGATTGTGAATTAGATGCCACGTAAATCTAAGCAAACAGAGATAGATTACTTTTATTACTGACAACCTAGCAGCATTCTGGAAAGAACAGAGCTACAAGAGGCTTATAATCTTGAGAAATACTCCCAAATAGGATAAGTTTATTTGAAAATACCGTCAGTGAGGCTTTCAACCAGAACAAAGAATTTTTTGAATGAGTAATAACACCTTTGCAGATTAACACGACATTACAAACCAGAAAGGCAGGTTTTTGCCAGCTGCACAGAATGATAACTATTACACTTCAGACAGTTTACTCCTTCACAAAGGAGAAAAGAACCCTTTAAAAAATTCCTTAATGTTATGCCTTTAAAAATGCACTATATTTTTATTTAGTGTTTTTAACATAATAGATTCCAAGTTCTGTGGGAAAACATAAATCACGTTACATTTTTTTTTTCCCCAGCTCAGACCTGTTAGGATAAAGCAAAGTAGGAGCATAAAGGAGAGATTCTTCAGGCACCAATAGTAACTGCTTCTCAGGCCAAGTATTGTTAACCACCATCTGATGGTTTTTGACTAAGTTACCTTTATCCTCTAGGTGAGGAATCTATAAAGGAAGCCCTCTTTTAGTCATTTAAAATAAAAAGTAAAATGTTTGTTTTTCAAGGTGCTGTCTATATTTTTCATATATAAAAGTTTAGGGGCGCCGGGGTGGCTCAGTTGGTTAACCGTCTGCCTTTGGCTTGGGTCATGATCCCAGGGTCCTGAGATGGAGCCTTCTTCTTCTCCCTCTGACCCTACCCCCTGCTTGTGCTTGCTTTCTCACTCTCTCTCAATAAATAAAACCTTTAAAAAAAAAAAAAGTGTGCTCACACAGATACATTTTTTCTTAGACTTATCTAATGTTTCAGCCATCTATTGCTGTGTAACAAATCACCTCAAAACTTAGTGGCTTGAAGCAACAACAATTTGCTCTTGATTCTGCAATCTGGGTAGGGCTCAGAAGGGAAAGATGGCATCTGTTCCATCTGGTGTTGGCTAGAGAGGTGCACTTGAGCTCAAGAACCCAAGACAGCTTCATTCACATATGGACACCTCACCTGGGGTAAGGAATGACTGGAGGCTGGCTTGGCCTCTCTCCTTCCCTTCACTGTCTCTCATCATCTAGAGCCTCTCTCTTCAGAAGGGTAGTCTACCATGGTGACTGAGGGCTCTGAGACCACAAGAGTGAATCTGCCAGGTTTCTTAAGGCCCACACCTGGCACAGTCTCCCTCGTTCTATACTCTGTCAGTCAAAGCAAGTCATCCAAGATGGAAAGGGAGGGGAAACAGATGCCATCTCTTTTTTTTTTTTTTTTTAAAGATTTTATTTATTAATTTGACAGATAGAGATCACAAGTAGGCAGAGAGGCAGGCAGAGAGAGAGGAGGAAGCAGGCTCCCTGCTGAACAGAGAGCCCGATGCGGGGCTCGATCCCAGGACCCTGGGATCATGACCTGAATGCACAGGCTTTAACCCACTGAGCCACCCAGGCGCCCCAACAGATGCCATCTCTTATTAAGAAGAATAACAAGGAAGGATCACTGGCAGCCATCCTTGCACACAATCTACCACATCTCACTCCCCAGTTTTTGTCTCTAAACTGGTTATATTCTTCATGATGTTCTTCCTCTGCTCAACTCATCTTTGCTTTAACAGTCTAAATTACAACAATGGAATAAATAAATAAATAAATAAATTACAACAGTGGACGGAGAATAAATCTTGAGCATCTGTATTTACGTCACTATGCTAGACGCTTTCATATACTTTATGTCATTTAATCTCCACAAGAGCTATGGTGTTTTTATTACCATTTTACAAATGAGATTGCAGACATTGGGAAAGGATAAGCAGTTTGGTTACAGTCACACGGAAATAAGTGGTAAAGGTAGGACTCTGACCCAGAAATATCAGACCTAAAACTCTTGAGTTCATGCTCTTACGTAACTGGTTCTCAAACCATGGTCTGAGGATCCCTGGGAAGACCTAGAGATGTATCCAGTAGTCCATGAGGTCAAAACTGTATTCTGAATATTTTGATATTTATCATCTTTTCTCTCTCACAAGTATACAGCTTTCCAGAGGTTACGGGGCAAAGGATCTCACAGCAGAGAGTATAGACAGCAGATCAGAGAATCAGCTATTTTCTATTAAACCAGGTCTTAAATAAACTTGCAAAAATATTTAAAAAAAAAAAGATCACTCTCCTCATCTAAAATTGTCTCATTTTGGAAAATACAACTATTTCTATAAAAATATTTACACTGAGGTTTGGGAGGCCGCAGTAAGGCTTGAGATGAGGACCAAACCAGGCCCTGACTTGTGCCTCCTTTAAAGTCTGAATAACCTAACAAAAGGTTTAAGATGGGAAAAGTTGAGTAGCACTGAGAAAGGGTCTGTGCTATGTGTTGTGCGCTCGCCTACGTGACTTCCCACATGCTTGCTAAACAAATGAGAACAATTCGGTTGGGGTCAAAAGTTCGTTGCTGGTCCTTGCTGCCCTAGTATAGCCCATAAATTACTTTCAGGTTTGCTGTCTTTGTACTGGCATCAGCCATCTGGCATCACGAGGAACTCGTGGTTGTTTAACTAGACACAGATGTAATATCACTATATATATGGCCTTAATGCTTTGAATAAACTTAGCACTGTTGGACATCCTCCTCAGTGCTCCTCCTGCCCCCATCTCTTTGCTTCTCAAGTTCTTTTCTTCATCCTCTTACCCTCACGTTCCTGGTCGATTTGTTGTGCCGGCTGCGACACTGAGGGCACCTGGGTGGCTCAGTCAGTTGAGTGCGTGCCTTCAGCTCAGGTCACGATCCAAGAGTCTCAGGATGGAGCCCCTCATCGCATCAGGCTCCCTACTCAGCGGGGAGTCTGCTTCTCCCTCTCTCTCTCTGCTCCTCCCCTCTGCTTGTGCTATCTCTTTCTCTCTCTCAAATAAACAAAATCTTTAAAAAAAAAAATTTACATTGACATGTAATGCAATTTTTAAAATGAATTAGTTTTATTTCTTAGCTTTAACTTACAATACTGTAAATATACATAGATAAAACCCTCACAGATAAAAGTTCTTTGAGGTCCTAAGTAATTTTATTTATTTAAGATTTATGTATTTACTTGAGAGAGAAGGAACGAAAATGAAAGAGAGAGAGAGAGAGAATGCATGCACAAGAAAGGGGAGGGGCAGAGGGAGAGGGAAAGTATTTCAAGCAGACTGCCCCCTGAGTGCAAAGCCCGACTCAGGGCCTTATTCCAAGACCCTGAGATCATGACCTGAGCCAAAATCAAGAGCCAGACTCTTAACCACCTGAGCCACCCCGGTGCCCTGGTCCTCAGGAATTCTAAAGCATGTAAGGAAATTCTGAGACAGAAAAAGCTTGAGAACTGCCTCACCATACTAATATGTTATTGATGACACATATTATGAAACAGATTGTGTTCTTGATTCTCAGGTATTTGGGGGGACTTATAAACCCTTCTTCACCTTATAGATGAGACACTGGGATCCACTAGATGAGTGAGAGGCTCACAGGGCACAGGGCTAGCTACTGAAGTTCTAGGAATAGAACCAATCATGATTGCCACTGTAGAAACATTTGCCTCTGTCTCTTACAGAGCTTGTTAGAACACGAGTTCACAACAAATCTCATCAGTAACAAAATAAAACTAAAAGAAAAAATGAAGCAGTTCACAAGGAAGGTCAGAGATCAAATAATAGATAGCAGCATTCTTTGCCAAAAGAAATTAGAATTTCCACAATAGAGACCTATTTTCAAAACTATATGTAAAGCATACTCTTTAGTTTCATCAAATGTGCATTAAAAAATTCAGTACCAATAATCAGAAATGTTTGCAACACAAGTCAATTTTTTATCTTTCTCCTATAGGTCTTGGACATCTTCTAAATGTTTCAAATTCATGAATGTTATGAATCTCAAAAAATAATTTTCCTAAATGTAGTATGGTATCCTGAATTAGCTTCTGGGACCAACAAGAGGGCACTAGTGGAAAAACTTGAAATCCAAAAATAATCCATAGTTTGGTTACTATTAATGTATACAATGAATTGGCTGTATAATATAACATGATTACATAAGATGTTAACATTAGAGGAAGCTAAGTGAAGAGCATTCAGGAACTCTCTTATTGTTTGCAATTCTTCTGTAAATCTGATCTGAAACTTAACCTCTGATCTGTAATGAACAGAATGGAACAGAAACCCTATTAACTTATTCTATTCATTACAGATCAGAGTAAAACCAACAGTGAAATATCAGATAATATAAGTCATTTTACAACATAAGACTTTATTCTAACAAAAAGGAAAAATGGATTATATATCTTCAAAATAAAATTCCTGGGAATTCATTAATAATCTTGATTTAGGACATTTAAGCGATGATATTTTAAAGGTCATAAGCCTTGTAGAGCAGAACACGTTAAGCCAAAGATCTGTTTTACAAATATAGTCTCTCACTTAAGATATAATCATTTAGGGACGCCTGGGTGGCTCAGTTGGTTAAGCGGCTGCCTTTGGCTCGGGTCATGATCCCAGGGTCCTGGGATCCAGTACCACATCAGGCTCTCTGCTCAGTGGGGAGCCTGCTTCTGCCTCTGCCTGCCTGTGCTCGCTCTCTCGCTCTCTCTCTCTCTGACAAATAAATAAAATCTTTAAAAAAAAGATATCATTTAAACTTTAATCTGAATGATGAAAAGATGATTTCAAAACTTTAACTGTACTGTTTATTATTTTAAGTAGGCTCCACACCCAGCATGGTGCCCAATGTGGGCTTGAACTCATGACTGTGAGATGAAGACCTGACCTGAGATCAAGAGTCAGATGCCTAACCAACTGAGGAACCCAGGGGCCCCTATACTGCTCATTATTAGCAAATATAAATTCAAAACTAAAAACAATATCCTATTTTATATAAAAGGCTTAGGGTTTTTTTCCTCTCCTTTTTTTAAAGATTTTATTTATTTGAGAGAGAGAGACAGCACGTGAATGGAGAGGGGAGGGAGAGAGGGAGAAGGAGAAGCAGATTCCCTGATGAGCAAGGAGCCCAATTCAGGGCTTGAGCCCAGGACCCTGAGATCATGACCTGTGCTGAAGGCAGATGCTTAATTGACGGAGCCACCCAGGCGCCCCAGAAGGTTTAAGTTTTAAAAAATCTGTTCATCTCGGGGCACCTGGGTGGCTTGGTCGTTAAGCGTCTGCCTTCGGCTCGGGTCATGATCCCAGGATTCTGGGATCGAGCCCCGCATCGGGCTCCCGGCTTGGTGGGAAGCCTGCTTCTCCCTCTCTCACTCCCCCTGCTTGTGTTCCCTCTCTCGCTGTGTCTGTCAAATAAATAAATACAATATTAAAAAAAAAAAAAAATCTGTTCATCTCAGGGCACCTCGGTGACTCAGTCAAGCCTCTGCCTTCGGCTCAGTTCTTGAGCTCAGGGTCCTGGGATCGAGCCCTGCATCAGGCTCCCTACTTGGCAGGGAGTCTGCTTCTCCCTCTGGCTGTTCATGCTCACTCTCTCTCTCAAATAAATAAATAAAATCTTTAAGTCTTTAAAAAAATAAAAATAAAAATCTGTTCATCTCATACTCAGTTTTTTCCAGGTATGGTTCAGTGAAGATTGCTGCCAACTTGTTGACTCTCTTCCCATCAAGACGTAGGACTAATTCTCCTCCTTGATTCTGGCCAAGCCTATGACTGCTTCCACTGATACGGTATTGTGCAAGTGTCGCTAAGCCAGTTCCAAGGTAGCTTTTAAAACAACTAACTGCTTCACCGATGGTTCCTGGAACCCTTGAGCTACCATGAAAGAAGTCTAACCACCCAGCTCAAGAGACCATCTGGAGAGAACCTGACTGGGCCCCACCTTTCAGATGTCCTGCCAAGACCCCAGGCCTGTGAATGAAGACATCCAGAACAGCACAACGGTATGATCAATACCAAGTGTCCCCGGGCAACACCACATGGAGAAAAACTGCCCAGCTAAGCCTTGCTCAACGTTGTGACCTATAAAACATGAGACATAATTAAGTGGCTGTTGTCTCAAGCTACTCAGTTTTGGGTAGTTTATTATACAACTAAACAACCACAGATAATTAGACAATGGTAAAACTAAGTTGTTCTCCCCCTAGAAATGCAGATCTCTATTAATAGTCAAAGCCTACCCCCAACAACACTGTTTATTACTTCTTCTGTCATCCCATTACAAGCTAGACAGGTAAAACACATACGTTAGATAGGAAAGCTTCAAAAACTCCTGGTTACTAGTTGTTGTGTACAATCTCCCAGCACTGGAGCCCTTCCTGTCACCTTTGTTTCTGGCTTACCTCAAAGCTTGTCCCTGCCTATCATGGCACTAGCTTGTTATCTAGAACTCTTAAGAGTCTCCATTGTTAACATAATAAATATTTGGTTTCCTTAACTAGAAATTCCCATTTGTTACCAATGTTTCTTTTTCCTGAGCGGTGCTCCCTTTGGGTAAGACACAGCACATGTTCCCAGACTCCTGTGTTTGTTTCAATGTATTATCGTGATCGAGCCCTTATTTTGCAGGAATTCTTGTTGGGATTGGGAACAGGAATTTGTTTCTTTATCTTGTACAATATCCATCCGTATAATGCAAAAATGCTTACATTTACAAAAAATGGAATTATAAGGAAGTGAATAAAGTGCTGTAAAACCTAAACTCCCTCACACAAAACACAGTATGTGCTCGGGAGAGCGAGTCACCTTTTCTTCTGTCAGATGATAACTCCATTACAACGGAGACACATGCAGCTGTGAATCCAAAGTTCAATGGCGAGAGGGGAATCAGACTTAAAATGCACAGTCCCACATGAATGATGATTGTTGCTTTCATCTCCCCAACAATTAGAGAAGGCCAAGAAATCAGTCCTGCCCTCTCTTCCTAAGAAGGAAGAGTAACAGAAAATTTCAGCTGAAAAGCCACAAGTGCCCCTTCCTTTTCCTGAGTATTCATTAGAGATGGACAGTAGACTGGGGGCTGGGCAAGGGGTCAATTGATGGGGTTGGAGGTTGAGTCAAACAAGCCAGGATGGCTGCTGAGGAAGGCGGTGGCCATGCAGAGTTGGGGGACTGGTTACATGGTGAGGAATGAAGCATGATGTACATTTATTGAGAAAAAGAGGAGCTGGGTTTCTCCAGTTAGAGAAGGGAGTGACACATGTGAGAAAGGAGAAAACAAGAATGAATGTGCGCTTTGGATGTGGAGGTACTGGTTTGAGTATCTGTTTGAATATATTTAGATAAATATAAGTTTTTACACACATGCACACTTCAGCCTTCTAGGGCTGCCTGCCAAGAGGTTACGGGAGCAATGCTAACTCAGTAGCCATGACCACACCTAGTGCCCACATCTTGGATTTCCTCCACCTAGAAAATAGAGGAATTTGAGGCTAAAACAGGAAATAAAGAGCCCAAAATAATTTTTTGTACAGAAAAGGAAAGACGTAACGGGGTGCTTTCAAAAGAACACAGGAGCTAACTTGAAGGGACTCTGGTGAAATCTTGGATAATGTAAACAACAAAATAAAGGAAAGGAGTGGATTATAACCCCAAGAGGAATCTTTAATGTAAATATATAAATGAATAAATAAATAGAAGAGAAAGTGCTTCCTTATGGTAAAATGCCAATTCATCAACATCCAACAGGAATAACAGAATTAGATGATAATCATCATTGTTATAACTGATTCAGTCAAGAACCACCTGTAATGCTAAAACACATGGGTGAAAAGTCAGAGGAATGGGATATTTACCAGGTCTCAGAATATCTCCCCACAAAATACTTATTCACTACAAAGGATAAAATAAACTTCGCAGTGGAAAAACCTTAACCAAATAAGCAGAGTGAGTTTCACCAGTAGTGGGCCCCACTGACATCATGTACCACCTGAAAGGATGTGACCAACACACAGGCAGTACCACTTCCGCATTCTTCCTGCCCAAAGTACTTCATATGCTGAGTTAATAAGGAGGCAGCATCAGACAAGCCCAAATTGAGAGACACTGTACAAAATACTCAAGCTTTTGTCTCCTGAAAAATAGTGAGGCCATGAAAGTATTAAATGTTCTAGATTGAAGGAAACATAAACAATATTCTAATAAAATTCTAGGAGTAAATCTGGATTGGATTATTTTGCTCCGAAGGACAAAATTGGGAAAACAGACAACAGTCAAGTGGGGACGGTGGACTGGATGGCCAGCCTGCACCTCATTTCCTCATGCTAATAGTTGTGCCCTGATCATGTAGTAGTGGGTACTTGTCTGTAGATAATAAGCACTAACGCATTCAGGGGTAACGAGTCTCAGGTTTTCAACCTACAAATAATTCAGTAAGAGAGGAAAAAAATAACGATAAAGTTTACATGGTAAAATTTTAACACCTACATTTGCGCATGAAGGATATGCAAGAGTTCTCCGCATTGCTCTTGCAACTCTTAAGTTTGAAATTATTTCCAAATAAAAAGTTCAAGAAAAGATCTTATCCTCTCCCATTCAAGCCCCCCCCCCAAAGCTGCAGGCCTGTCATTCTTCCAGAACTCTTCCTCTTCCCCCAGAACTTCTTGGTCCCACAGTGCCTTCTTCCCACCCTTTCTTGGCTTTCAGTCCTTTTCTTCAGGATCAGGGGGTGGGAGAAATGTTGGGAGGGGGTAATGGGAGGAGTAAGGTTGTGAATGCCTTACATGTCACTAGCCCATGGTCTATCCTACAACCTAGCACAGAATTCCACTCAAGTACGCCATGTTATGACACTTTCTAATTGCCCCTTAAAAGTTCCCAGAGTGACCCAAGAAACATTTCACATAAGTCATTTTAACATTACAACTATTCTTACTCTTTTTCTTTTGTTAAAAATATTTTTCCTACAGAAGGGTAATTCTTCAGAATTACAGCAATCTTGGAGTAAGAGGTTGACCGGTCATCCTGTTAGGAGTCTATTTTCCTCCTGAACAATTCTCTGGAAATAGCCTGGGAAGTCAGGTTATCTCTCCTGAAAGATAAGAGCCTGGAGGCAGAGAGGCTGAAGGAGACAAGTCTGAGTCCAGGGTCAAGTAGGGACAGAACAAGTTGCTTGCTCAATCTGTATTTGCCCGTAAGCACTTAACACAGAGACCACAGACTGGAAGACCATGTTTCGCTCACTAGTTGACAGTAAGAGGACAAGGCAGGAAATGTTACAAATGCCTCCTCTAGCAACCCGAAGCACCAAGCAAAAATCAGCAGGGGCATCCCCTCAGCTACCCTATTCCGTGGGAATGAGCTCTTCAGGTTCTAAGTCCCTGGAATTCCCTGGCCTGTGTGGTCCTCCCAGTAGTACCCCTACATTAGCACTATCAGAAAAACTAAAGTGACCTTGAATTTCCTGAGAGGTTCTGAAAGGAAAAGTTATAGATCACACAGACATCAGGTGTTGCCATCTCGCTAGCAGCAGGATGGATGCAAAGGAAACTCATAATCATGAGTCAGATTGCATCAGGGTGCTAGATGAAGAGATGGGTCAAAAAGCTTGGGAACAGAGAGGTGATAGCATGACCAGAGGAATCAGAAAACCTACAAGAAAGGACCAGAAGATGGACGGCATGAGGCACTATGGGGGTGGAAATCAAGAGACCGTGAGAAGACGACAACCACAAGGCACGTTCCTGACCTGCTTTTCTTCCCACCTTCTCTGCAGCAACACAATGACCAAGGCAAATATCTTGTGCAAGGGACACATTCCTTAAGGGATCCCATCATCCAAAACTCATTTTCCCCCAAGAATAAAAGAAAAGCAAGGGATGCTCTCTTAGGGCACATAAATCTACAGTAACTGCCAAAATTACCAGTTTGTTTTGTAAAAAAAAAAAATAATACTGATTATCTGTATTATTTGGCACAATGGTCTCTCCTGAATTAATAGTATAGTATACCATGATGATTTTTAGCTATTTTAGTGTTTATCACATCTAATGTCATCTTCAATTTACTGATTTGGGGAAGATTTCTGCTGTGGCCCTAATACACCACAGATAAAGCAATACTTGGAGGATACCTTTTTCTCAAAATAAAAAGAGCTTTTTGAAATATAACAACACATATTAAAAAAAAAAAAAAAACCAGCACAGTAGTTACTAAAATCTGCTGACGTTCCAATGCACAGGGGTTTTCAACTGATATGAAATAAAGATATTTAGGGTTTTTTTTGGTTTTTTGGTTTGGTTTGGTTTGGTTTTGTCTTTGCCAGGTAAAGCAGCCGAAGGTGCGGCTGTAGCATAAACACTCAGGTTCCCAACTTTCAAATTACGTGATTTTTTGATGAAATTCCTTTATTTGGGGGGAAATTCCAAGTTTAAGAGATTAAGTGAGGCTTTGGTAATATTTTCATTATGTCATAATATCTCAAGGTCACGTAAATCAGAGTCCCATAAAATAATAAAATTGGTAATACTGACATTTACTGGTACATATTAGTAGTTTACATACACTAACTCACTTAGCTCACAGTTGGAGATAATAATAGCTAACACATACTATTTCTGTGTGCCAGGCAACATTCTAAGAGCATTGTATCTTTCCATAAATGTGACCATTCATTTAATTTTCACATCGGCTTAAGGAAATAGGTATCATTCTTTTCTTCATTTTAAAGATTTGTTTATTTATTTGAGAGAGTGAGAGTTTGGGGAGGGACAGAGAGAGAGGGAGAAGGAGAGAAGCTTTTCTCTGCTAGCACAGAGCTGGAGGCGGGCTTTGATCTCATGACCCTGAGATCCTGATTGAGTCGAAACCAAGAGTTGTCCCCTTAACTAACTGGGCCACCCAGGTGCCCTTCTTTTCCTCATTTTAAAGATAAGATCACTGGAACCCAAGTGTTAGGTTATTTTCCCAAGAACACACAGACAATAAATGACAGAGGCAGGATTAAAACCCAGGCTGTCTAGATCGAGCACCTATGCTCCAAAATGCTCTCATACTGGACTGGCTAGAGAATGGGTCTGAGGCCAGAGTGCTCTCGAAACTCCTAGGCATTTTAAGAGTACTTTCCCCATTTCATAGACAAAGGACCCACCTGAGTTAACCACAGATTTTAAAGTGGCCTGGTCAGAAATCAAAGTTGGTTGTACTTGGGAAGACACTGTGGCTGGTCCTTAGACAGGCTATCCGAAGCTAGTGACACCAACAGACCTCAAGGGTCACTATCCAGGTGAGCTAAACTGCGCCTAAAGACCAACTAGTCTCCTCCCCATTCCTCAACTGATGGATCCCAGTTTGGTGGCTTCTACTTATCCATGATAACAAACACACTTATTTCTTCCAGTATTTGATGATTTACCACTGCCCAAGAGTCCTCTTAGCCTGCTGGGAAGAACTCATTAAAAGACATCAAGAATAGTTACAACCCATGTAAGAGGTCTCAGCCACTTCAACAAGGAAGACTAAAATGAATAACCAGAACAAACATTGAGAATGAAAAAGACGAAAGAAAATCAGGGCGGGGGGCAGGGGAAGCAATGGGGACTTTGAAGAAGATACTACTAAAACACACACACAAAAGGCTTTCTAAAACCAAATAACATGACTTCTAAAATTAAAATTTCAACAGACAAATGGAAAGGCATGGCCACTATTAAGAACATTCAGTGTCCTCAAAGATCAAACATTTTAAGTAAAACTATGAGATATAGAAGACATAATCAGAAAACAGAACGTGCAGAAAACAGGTCTTCCCGGAGGTGAAACAGTAACAAATGGAGAAGAAATAATTAGAAGGGAAGGAGGGAGGTGACAAAACAAATGAAAATCTCTGAAAGAAGGGATAAGGGCTCCCAAGCAAGCTCAGACAACATTAATGAGGAAACAAAAGGCATCTGTCTAGGCTTGTGAAATATTTAAACTGAGAAGGAAAATCATCTGCAACCATACATCCTAGTATCTGCATTAACATGACTTCACTATTTCAACAAACTCTTACCAAGGAAGATGAAGTTTCTCATAATTTTATTGTTTGTTTCAAGAACTTTCCCAAAACCCCTTCATCTGATAAATAGCTCAACTAACCCACATTTGAGTAAACACTCCTTACTTAGCCTACCAGTCTTAGATTTTTTTATCAAAAATTTAGTCTAATTCCATGTCCTTGCACTGAACAATATGTCTCAAAACAAACCCTAAGAAACTTCATAAATTCCCTATCCCTGTCCTCCCTCCTCTGAAAAGATCAAGGTCATTACCTTCCTTAGTGCAGTACGTAGTCAACCTGGTTTTGCTTTATCTACAGGTTATTCTGCAGTCTTGTCAGAGTCAGCAGAGACTCTAAAGATTATAGAGTCATTCAAACCAACTGAACAGAGGACTGACAGAGGAAGAAGAATCAGGTTAGCATCAGATATCTCGACGGCAAGGCTGGAATCTAGAACAGTTAAACAGCCACTACTGACAGAAGCAGCCCAACCACTGTGTTCTTCACCTCTCTGGGAAAACAAAAAGCCTTTTCTGCACATGCAGGAACTATAAAATTACTTAACCAATAAACCCAATCTAAGGAAATCTTGAAAGACGTGCTCTAACTGGACAGAGAGCTCATGATATGGAAAATGAGAGAGGGGGAAGTGAAACAATGTAACAAGATTAACAAGTTAACATGACTAGGACCTTACAATTTGTCATTTAAATGTTTATTCAAAGATATACAGGGGGCCCTTGGGTGGCTCAGTGGGTTAAGCCTCTGCCTTCGGCTCAGGTCATGATCCCAGGGTTCTGGGATGGAGCCCGGCATCAGGCTCTCTGTTCGGTGGGGAGCCTGCTTCCTCCTCTCTCTCTCTGCCTGCCTCTCTGCCTGCTTGTGATCTCTCTCTGTCAAATAAATAAATAAAAATCTTAAAAAAAAAAAAAAGGTATACAGTAAAAAATAACTGAAGAGTCAAGAAAAAAATTCTAACCTATCTAGGCAAAACCCAAGGTGAGGAAACAGTATTTAATTTGTATATGTTAATACAGACTGTTTAATTATAACTGCTCTGAAAACATCAGGTGAGAAAGTAACCACAACCAGGACAGAAAAACAAAGAACCCCTTGTTCATGATGAGATGGGTAGAGAAATTTGACCATGTAGCAAAATGAGAAGAATAAACAATAAAGTATAATGAACAGTAAATGAAAAATACATGGAGAAAATGAAAACAAACATCACCTTCATGGTGACAAATATGAGTGGTGGAGAAGTCAAAGCAATCCTTGAGAAAAGAGTCATCAGACAGTAGGTATCCACACACTGTTAGAACCAGCTCACTTTGGGGAATCTATCCTGCGGGAATAAAGGCACCAGCTAGACAGCCGTGGATGTCTACTGCAGCATTATTTGAGAGTGGTGCAATAATATCCCCTAACATGCACAGTCATCAGCAGAAGAATTACCGAATCAATGACAGTCATCCACACTGAGAAGTTTTGCAACAAGTGAACAAAAAAAGTTGGATAAATGTGCGGAGTTCGAGCGATGCCTGTAAGGTCTCTTAGTGATGAAAGCAGAACAGTATTTTAAATGGCTGATGAGGAATTATGAACTTTTCTCTTCAGGCATCTCTGGTTTTCTGGGTGTTCTTACTATCGTTTTTAACCGAGTACAACAGCATGCTTTACTTTGGTAATTTCAAATTTTTCAATTTCAAAACCATCTGAAACAAGGAAAGAAGCGGTTACGGGGAGGTCACTCCATGGCAGCAGACCAGCTCAGAGCAGTGTTCAGGGGCAGGTGAAGAGGAGCAGGGGACCTGGGTTTAAGTCAGCTCTGCTCCTCACTCACCCTGCAACCCCAGGCAGGCTGCCGAACCACTCAGGGTTTCTGTGAAGGGGAATAACGGGACTAAGAACAATCCCTTTCCGCTCAGGCAGTCATTGAGCGTGCACAAAAACGGCACACTGAGTCCTTTGGAAACCTCCACTTAGCACCTCTTTCTCTGGGAACTTCTCCAGAATCTGGCTGAGGGTCCCCAATCCACCGTGAGGGCATGCCCAACCCCGCACCCTGGAGGAAATTCCACCAAGAGGTCATCAAGAGGACCATCGGGCCTACATGAGCCACAGCACAAAACTGCTCAGAGGAGGCCTTTCATCTGACAGGCCCTCCCAGTCTCACAGGAAAGGCACTAACCAACCCCCTCCTCCACACACACACACCTACAGTATCACTGGCTATACAGTAATTCAGAAAAGATTTTAAGAAGAAAATATTTCTTTTCATCTCCAGTTTCTGAAAAGACATAAAAAGGGAATACTACTAGTAGAACAAAAGTTTTATAAATGGTCTGCAGTCTTTGCAAGCTTTCCGAACTCATCATACCTCTGCAGACTGGGTCTCGTTCCAGTGCCCTGCTGTTTCATTTCCGTTCCTTATTTCAGCACCGCTGCAAAGAATGCGACAGGCAGCAGCAGTTCATGGTGCAAAAGGCTGGGGCTCCACTCAACCCATCCACCTCCTTTGTTTTCATTCCTACTTCCTTTATTCCTTTCTGTTCTCTGTGTTTAAGAATCAGCCAGATGACTAAAGCCACTTACACACTGATACTATGTAAATTCTACATTCAGTGAAAAATCTTCAGAGGCGGCCAAATGCAGTGAGAGTCATCACAGAACCGATTATTTATCTATCCACTTAGCAAACATTCTCTGAGCACCATCCACATATCATGCTAGAGACTTTCAAGACTTCCTTACACAGAAATTGTATCTGACAAGGTAATAGCAGCCTCAGTTTTACCAATCGGGAAACCAAGGCTCAGGGAGATGAGCTGAGTGACTTTCCAAAGCCATGGATCAATAAGTGCTGAAGCCCAGAGGTGTACCCTGGGCTGCCATGCTCATGGTCCTTCCTGAGTGTGATTTCTGGCTGAAATTATTAGAAAAGCCTTCCTTAAAGGAAAGAAAGTCAATTTACTTTTCTTTTAAAGATTTTATTTATTTATTTATTTGAGAGCAAGAGCATGAGAGGGGCAAGGTCAGAGGGAGAAGCAGACTCCCTGCTGAGCACAGAGCCCGATGTGGGACTCAATCCTGGGGCTCCAGGATTATGACCTGAGCCAAAGGCAGTCGCCTAACCAACTGAACCACCCAGGCGCCCAAGAAAGTCAACTGATTGTAGACCCAACAAAACTTTTATAAAGAAAGAACTCTATGTTTAAATTCAATGATTCTAAAAATTAGTTATTTTCTAGAGCTACTTTTAAGGGTAAACTGTCATAACTACACATACCTACTCAGTAAGACATTTCCTTTTGTTGTAAGAGGAACTGCAAACTACAAACTTAAGTGATTAAGAGAAGTACCTTGACCATAGTAAGCAACCAGTAACTATTCCCCAATAATGTAAAGAAAGAAAGAAAGGAGGGCAGGCAAGCACTGGATTTACAATGAGGTCTGGCTGTCCAGCCAGTCCACTCTTCATGTCTGCTGCAGGTGTACAAATTTTCATTGTATGCTGTCTCCATTAGCAATTTGTTTTGTTTCTGGTTCATATCTTCATTTTATTTCTAATTTTTGAACAAGTTACCAGTCCTTTTAAAAAGGTGCTATAAATTATTAGGCGGGAAAGATTCTGTAAATTAAAATAATCTTTTTTTAAAAAATATTTATTTATTTATTTATTTATTTATCTCAGAGAGAGAGAGAGAGAGAGAGAGAAAGCAGGGGGAGCAGCAGACAGAGTAAGAAACAAGCTCCCTGCTGAGCCAGGAGCCTGACACGGGACTCGATTCCAGGACTCTGGGATCATGACCCAGGCGGAAGGCAGATGCTTAACCAACTGAACCACCCAGGTGCCCCAAATTAAAATAATCTTAGTTGAGTTTGACTTTCCTGAAGAAATAGCATAATGAATAAAGAGCTATAGTCCTGAGCATAAAAGGTTGTATATCGGACAACCATTTCCTAAACTCATTTGTTGAAAAAAATGAAGTGACTTTGGATATTGTTATGTAAGGAATGAAACAGATCTAACCTAACCAATGTGCCCTAGATTGATAACCAGAACAGAGACTATAATCCAATTCTTCTAACTGCTCAATGTTTATCATGCTCACTGATTTAAAAATGCCATTAAGGTAAGGAATCAATTCCCCTAAAAAGTTGTTGGGAATCAATTCCCCTAAAGAGTTGTGAGAAAAATCAAATTTAAATCAAACTAATGAAAACAGTTCATCCAGTTTCTCCATTCTAAAGGAGTTTAGCCAAAACGTATAGTAAAATGTTGACAACGGCCAAGAGGCATGGTCTTTCAAAACAACTTGGAAAACGTGCATTTCATCAGTCCCTACCCTCTGAGAGCTATGGGGCCCATACACACCCACGAGGCACATGGGGTGCTGAGTCCCCAAAATGTGCCTCATCCAAAGTGAGCTGTGCTATAAGTGTTAAAAACATACTGGACTGTGAAAACAACACGAAAGACAGAATTATGTTTATCTCGATGACACACTGAAATATTTTAGATATATTGGATTTGATAAGATATGTTGTTAAAATTAATTTATTTTTGGGGGCGCCTGGGTGGCTCAGTGGGTTAAAGCCTCTGCCTTCGGCTCAGGTCATGATCTCAGGGTCCTGGGATGGAGCCCTGCATCGAGTTCTCTGCTCAGCAGGGAGCCTGCTTCCCGCCCCCCCTTCCCCACTCTGCCTGCCTCTCTGCCTACTTGTGATCTCTCTCTCTGTCAAATAAATAAATAAAATCTTTTTAAAAATTATTTTTAAGGTAGCCACTAGAAAATTTAAAATTACCTACGTGGCTCACGTTATGTTTTGATTGGACAGCACTCTGCTGAAATGTTTCTCGCTGATGGAACACAACCACTAGAAGCTGGTTGCTGGGATTAGAGAAAAGGCTCTGATAGTCCCGATTACAGATTCTTTTATTCCAGGTTCTCCTTAGCTAACTTAGCTAACTGCTGGCTGTGCTCTTAACTAGCTGAGTGAGCTGGAACTATTGCTTCACCTCTCGGCCCTAAATCCTCATCTGTAAACCTGGAGAGCATCTAATTCCAAGGCATCAGGTTAAATAATAAAAACTGAGACTACACTTCCTGCCTTCCGGTTCACTGCTCTTTTCCCCCGGCAAAACTGCACCAAAACCCCTTCCTGACTGTATCTGTTCAGTGACCCCACAGTACATCAGTACATCGCTAATCCTAGGGGCATTCCTGAAGTGTCACTCCTCACAGGAAAAGAAGAGAGTGGGTGCATCCAAACAAACCTCTCCCACTTTGGGGGAATCACATTCCACACCCCCACCCTCTCCTCGGCTGAAGGTGAGGACTTTCCCTCAGTAGGTGGTGGCCCAGGGGTTATCTCCAGTTATCAAAGGGAGTTATCAAAAGCTTTCTGGGCCTCCCCACTGCTCTAGGCAAGGCTGTGGGACCTAAGGGCAAGTGTTCGATCTCGGTTTCCTTATTTGCAAAATGCATTAATAATACCTGCCCAACATACATCACAGGCTGGCTTGGAAGATCAAATAAAACATACCTGGGAGCTGTCTTTAAAAGCACAAAGCACCACATACATGGTTAAGGTCAGAGCACAGTCCCAGGGCACTCTGTGCGATCCAGGCTCTGCATCACTCACCTGCAAGGGCACCTTTTGGTACATTTGCTAAATTTATTTTTTAGGGGAAAAAGTAAATAGACATAAATCCCATACTTTCTTAAGTTAAAAAAAGAAAAAAAAAACCCAGGAAGATGCAGAGTAACCAACAGCTTACATGCATTCTGTATTTACTATGTGCCAAGCATTGTTCTCCATTCTTAACATTATCAGATTAGGGGCGCCTGGGTGTGGTTCAGTTGGTTCAGTGTCTGCCTTCAGCTTGGGTCATGATCCCAGGATCCTGAGATCGAGTCCTGCCTTGGGCTCCCTGCTCAGCAGGGAGTCTGTTTCTCCCTCACCCTTTGCTGCTCCCCCTGCTTGTGCTCTCTCTCCCCTCTCTCTCTGTCAAATAAATAAATAAAATCTTTAAAAAACCCCAAAACTTTAACATTATCAGATTTGATCAGAACAACCCACATTACATGCCAGGAAGCTGAAGCACAGAGTGTAACTAATCCAGTGCCTTAAACACGATAGAAAGAGCCCCGATTAGAGCCCAGACTGCCTGGCTATGCCTCCCATGTGCCCCCCTGGCCCAAATATGCAAAATATACCCTCCTGGTACAAAAACATAAAGAAGGGCTAATACTTTTGGGTCTCTGAATATATGTATATTTTATATAGTTTGGAAGAAATTAACAGTGATTGCTTTTGGAGAGCGTAATTAGTGATTGGATAGACAGGGTAACAGGCTCATCATTCTGTAAACTTCTATACTGATTCAATTTTCTGACCTTGTTCGTCTTATGCCAACAGACTATTTTAAGTAAGGGACGTCACCTTTCAACTTACTAAGCAACTACTTTCTACTCTTGTAAATTCGTAAACCAGCATGGTAGGAGAGCCACAGACTCTTATCAAGCAAATCCAAGCTCAAATTCCACTTATCACTACAAAATATTCTGTGAATTAGGAAAAGTTTAACCCTCCATGCCCAGCATCTTCTTGGAAAAGGAAAACACTCCCCCTTTCTCACAGGCTTGTTGTGAAGATCAATGCACACTGAAAACCTGGTTCCAAACTGTTGTCCTGCCTTTGCTCAAAAACATTACTTGGGCTCCATCTTCCCTTACTACTACTCCGATCCATTGGTTCTAAACATAAAGCCCTGGCAAGTGCTGATCTGCTGTACCAGACAAATGGCCCCAACCTGGTGGTTAAACACTGCTTCCCGGCTTTCTTGTTTATCACAGTCAGTGGACACATGCCCACGGGGATGCCCTAGCACTGGAGAAGTGGGGGTTTCAGAGGGCTGGTGTGTCCTGCTAGCGTGACTCAGCCCCCAGGAACAAGTAGCCACCAGTCCCCAAGCCAGCATGGGCGGTGGCGGCAGCAGCTAGGGAGGTCCTAACTCAATACCGGCTCCCATGGGGTGCCCACTTCTGGTTGCAGGTGAGAAACACCTGGGCTGCTTTTTAAAAGTACGGATTCCTCACCCCCACCCTGCATTGTCCAGGTGGCTGCCAAGGGCGGCCAGGCAGAAGATGCACAGCACCTGTTTCTAATTAGGACACAGGCCTGCTACTAAGCAGCTCCCCCTTAAGACAGGTGGATTGAGAATGGAAACTCCAGGACCTAAAGGATCCTGTCTGTGGAACCAGGCAAGAAAGCAAAGGGCATTTGTGAACTCCACGTCTACCCTCAGGGAAGCAGCCACAACATGACAGGATTCCTGCCTCTAGTGTTCCAATCCCAAAAGTTGAAGGACAGGAAGAAGAGTAAGGTGGTCTTTTTGTTTTTAGTCTTCTATTCCAAACGGTCTTGTCAACTGTCCTTTTTCTACCCTTTAACCACTCTTGCTGAAACACAGCCTTACGTGGGGTAATACTGTTTGTTATTTGGAGCCATTATCTCACTTGGGGACCAGCAGGACCATTTTAGAGTGTGAAAAGGTCTGCCAGGAGATAATCACTTCCTGCCTTTTATTCTTAAAGGGCCACAACTCCAGGCCACAAGAGACATGTGGCACAGGTGCTCCTGAAGGACACCCCAACCCTCTCCATACTCACTCTTCCACTCCTCAACCTTGGCACGCTTTTCTCTGTCCATCACGGGTTCTCTGCAATTTCTCTCTTGCTCTGCGCATGCTTATCTTTCCAAAGTCTTCTATTTGACTGACGTGCCCAAGTTGTATTTTATGCCCCAGACAATTCTCAGAATAACCAAGGTCACCAACAGTACAGTTAAAATTAGGAATTGCGGCTTTTAAAGATTGACCCCTCTTTTCCAAAAAGCATACTGTTGTATCCTATAGTTTTGCTTATGTATTTTGCGGCTATTTAGAAAAGTAAAAGGCTTTTCTTCCTTTACTGTTTCAAAAACAACACAACATGCCCATCAGGAGATTAGTGTCCAAGGTTTGGAAAAAGATTCTTCAGAGACTTTGATCACCCACAGCGTGTGGTATCAGAGAGCCGGGAGATTGTACGTATTCATATTTAAGCATAACTCGAGGTTTTTCTTACTACTACAGAATCCTCAACACGGGTAAATACTACAAATACTGAAACCATCAGCAGCCACGTTGCTGAGCAACAGCTTCCTAATAACTCCAAGACTTTTTTTTCTCCATCAGTTTACAATGGAGGCACCCCATCAGAGGCTTTAAGCCTATCCCAGGTTTGGGAGCGAGCCTCTGGCTAAGAAGCTGCATCCAAGAACAGGTTTCATTTCTCAGGCAAGATTCCTAATTCCTTCTGGTTCTGCTGGACCTTCGCCTCTAGGAAATATATTGGGGAGATGGGAAGGTGTCAAGAAGAGGGGGATGGTAGGAACGTGCATGTCAATGCTGCTGACCCTGCCAGCCAATTAAGGGGACGCACTGCTGGTCTCTGCAGGAAGCTGCCGCCAGCCTCAGATGGAAGGATAATGGCCGTGACACTGAGCCCCAGGAGATGGGCTGTTGATGAATATTAAACACACACACACACACACACACACACACACACACACACACACACACACA